>NC_053022.1:332886380-333145905 GCF_003073215.2 Triticum urartu
CAGAGGCTCCGTTTTATCCATCGGTCCTTCCAGAATATAGCCACCAATCCGTCACCACCAGTGCGTATCGTGGAAGAATGGAATAATGGAGCATCATCAGAGATGGGAACCTACAAACCTACCCACGGATGGCCACTGTCGATGCGCGCAAGCCAGGACCAGCAAATGCGAAGAGCAGTGTTCAGCAGATGTATATCATGGATCTTTTTCATACTTGATGGTACAGACGTTACAAACTATTTTACGTGCTTACACTCCATTACACTGACCCCCGATGGTTTTACTAGTCCAAAGATTGGTACATTACCTGTAGTCCTGTACTAGTTACCCAGTTGTTGGTCCCAAGTCCCAACACTAGGCCTATACACCGGCAGTATCATTAGAGATAATGCATTGTACAAATGGAAAGAGCCATGACCGAAGGATTGCTACGATAGCATAACCAGGTAGTAAGCATTACAAGGTGTCAACATAGCATAATGACAGTATTGATCATATTTAGTTGTCTCAGAAATAAAATAATGAATTCATACAGTTCACCAAGATTCTTCAAGCAAGAATCAATAATGTTGCCCAACTACTCAAAGACACAGAATAGGATATTGGTAGAATTACCTCAGCGAAGGACTTATGATTCCCCCTACTAGCAATGGGTTCCATCCGAGCCTTTATTTGCTGACAAGCATCCAAAACTGCAGCACCATACAAATCCGAACTGGCAGAGGCTGCTGTTGGTGAAGCATTTGGAACCTAAACACAAGAAATACATGATCATCCCATCGTTGCTAACACAAATAGTATAATTAAAAAAAGTGAATATATCTCGTGTAGAGGGAGACTTGTTGGCCCCCCTTACCAGGCATGGGTTCCAAATCTCACCTTATCGGTACTTGTCTCTGAGATAAATACACAGCTTATAGGGATATCTAGTGATGAGGCGGCAACTTGGGCTATCTTTGTGTGTAAACCCTGTCCCATCTCAACCCCGCCATGCGTTACCAGGACAGTACCATCAGTGTAAACTTGCACAAGAGCACCAGCCTGCAATTGTTCATCCATCAAAACTTATGTTATATTCAATTATGATGCAAACAAACATATAATAATGTAACCCATAGCTAAGTTTTTTACTTGTTTAATATTTTTCAGTGGAACATCTATAATTTAAACAAGGATTCAAAATATCATCATGGTACTGGAGTATACACTGGCGAGAAATGGCACAAAATACAGCATATTAATGAAATTTCGTTCCAATTCACAATCCACACCGAGCACAAATGCTTCCCTAGTACCAGAACCAGCAACTACGATGGGCTTGTGACATGGTAGACACTGCTAGCATGTGTTCTGGGTACATATGAGATGACTACGACACCGCCCACACCGGGGATGCCCGTTATCCCATTATCTGTTTAGCTATCAGGTGGAGAACCCAACGAGGCTAAAATTCATAACTTCTCCACAATTTTGTTTTAACTTGCTTTATGATATATATATAAGTAGAAATAAGTATAGCCGTTCATACAAATGATGCTGATCTGATAGAAAATGAGTTATAGAAGGATTACACAAATGCAAGGTTAGAACAAAAATTCATACTTTTAAAGTTTAGACACACAGGCACACCAATAGCATGTACATGAGTATGAGCAAATCAGGGAGTGGGGTTGGGAAAGCATTCCCATCCATATCGACAGCAGGAACAAATCATCCCAATGCGCTAGACTCGTTTGCCATCCTCCCCAAACATTCACCACAAAGCAAATAATGTAGTACTACATCGACAGCGGGAACAAATCATCACAATTCTCTAGACTCGTTTGCCATCCCTCCCCAAACATTCACCATAAAGCAAATAATGTAGTACTACATTGACATAAACTCAATAAACATTTAAGCAGAAAAACATGAAAATATGTTCTCAGACTTGCAACTGGAAAAACAGAGCATGTGGACTGTATAGTTTTAACATATGTTGAATAACTAGTAGTCTTATGGAATTCCCAAACATTAAGTAGCCAAAACTGAGACCCCAAAATCAGAGCTTTCTATGTGTAGTCTGTGAGGGGAAGCTATTCACCTGATTCATAAATTTTGCAGTGAAGGATATGCCAAATTTTGTGGGAACCATAGCAATGCCTCGCTTCCTCCAACGATTTTCACTGTTAAAAACATTTACAGCTTTGCGAGCCTCCAAAATATTACAAGATGCCTTCAGTTCATCCCAAACCGAATGCATTGTACAATTCTGGAGCAGCTGGCCATAATAAAGCTCAGTTCCCTCACTTTGGAAATTAAGTTCCTGTAAACAGTATATTAGTTAACCAACAATGGTGTGGCAAGGCTAGCACCATCCACTAAGCTGTGCATGCTTACTTTTATCTCCTCTGGACTCCGCTTGAGTTCTGTAGCCATGTGATGAATCCAATTCTCTGCAATCAACATGCCTTGTGGACCACCAAAACCTCTAAAAGCAGTATTGCTTGGGAAATTTGTAAAGCATACTTTCCCACTGACTCTGATATTTGGTATAGCGTACACATTTTCCGAATGGAAAACAGCACGCTCCAAGACTGCAAGGGACAGATCTAGTGAGTTACCACCGTTGTTGTAAATTTCGAGATCTAAGGCCTGTATCTTCCCGTCATTGGTAAATCCAAGCTGAAAGATCAACCATAGTTAGGTAGAATACAAAAAAGGAAAGTGAAGTTTAGTATTAGTCATATTAGAGCTAAGCATCCACTTGTTATTGTCCCCAATTGACTTCAACATTACATGACAGTGGTCCAGTGTATTTACTGGTTATCACTTAGCATTCAGATTTATCTTTCAAATCTCAAGAAATGATGCATATGGAGATATTGAGTCCTTCAGAACCAATCAACCAAGTTGCTGAGATTATTTGCTATAAACTCAGCAAACTCCAGTCATCAAACTCACAGTATTAACTATCAGACTGAAACGGATGTACTGTTTCAACTCCATACCTTATAT
The DNA here is from genome assembly GCF_003073215.2 of Triticum urartu. Classification (NCBI taxonomy): domain Eukaryota; kingdom Viridiplantae; phylum Streptophyta; class Magnoliopsida; order Poales; family Poaceae; genus Triticum; species Triticum urartu. Next base: position 332,889,378 of record NC_053022.1, read on the forward strand.
TTCCCTAGGAAACTGTGCCTCTGTCCAGTCGTTATCATGTCAATGTCCCTGTCCAAAACAATCTTTACTGGCCTTCTTAGACAATAGGAAGCTACAGATGCCGCGGCAGCAAATATTGCTGATCTAGTTTCTTTTCCACCAAATCCGCCACCAATACGCTTAGTCTTGCAAACAACTTTTGATAGTGGAAGACCAAGAGCATTAGCGACATACTTCTGATGCTTCTGGGGAGCCTTCAGATAAAGAACATTTAGTCAAATAAGAGTATAAGACCAACTACACATGTCATGTTGAACAAAACATGACATAAGACACCAGTGGCAAGAGACAAGTGACTCACAAATAAGGGCAGGAAAGGCAATACTACTAACCTACAAACTATAGCGAAATATACACCATTTAATATGTGTTTAGTATGACATTGTTATGTTAGTGCTCCACATCCATCGTATTAAATAATGTCATACTTGTTTCTTGTATTTATTTGCATGTTCCCCGTGCATCTATGCCACACGCTGCACTGATAATTTTTCTAAACCTAAAGTTTGACAGATAACTAAAAAAAGTTTGTCAGCACCACCTTAACCAGCTCGGCAACTTCCACGTGGCCTGGATGAATGGCGGGTGATGGATTTGGGACCATGTAATAACTAGCAGCAGCATGTTGTGTTCACACTGAAATAACATCAGGCTGAAACCTGCCAAGGTCTGAACCAAGACAGCACTCAACCTTTGGACACACTTCTCTTTGACGAAAGAACGCAGTGATGAACCTTGGGTAGATGTGATGCACATGAGGCTTAATTTATACTCCCTCTGTTCGGTTGTGTTAGGCCGGTAAGCACATCCAGGTAATCCCTGTTTGTAAGGTCATAGTTACGATACTCTCACCCTTCCATGTGGTAAGATTTCATGCCCCCATGGGCTGAAAAATCCAGGCCCAAATCGACTTGAATCCACCGATTTGGCCATCAACAAACCCGAACAGAGGGAGTACTGAAGATTACTGTGATCGAGTCATTAGGTGATTAAGGACTACATAATATACAAATTCTTAGAAGTGAAGGCTACTGCGAAAATGAAAAGCAAAGCCTACTGCGAAAATTGAATGCACCAGATACTGGGCCATAGCCTACAACAAGCAGAAACACTAGTTGCAGTGGATCCCACCACCTCTACCCCTGCCTCTTAACCTGGCATGTTAGAAGAGTAGCAAGTGAGATGTTTTCCCTGCCCCGCATACTGATGTCCAGTAGGGTATTACTTTGCAATATCTCCAGGCAAGAGAAGGTTCATACTCCTTTTATTTCTAGAGTACTTATACATTTGTGAAGAAGCTATAACTCTGGGAGCATGAAACATATTATCAACATGCAATTCACATTGTAAATTCAAAACTAAAGAACAGAGCATACTTGCGTAGATGAGATCATATGAATTTCATTTCCAGAATCAACTGGCCAGACAAAAGTGCATTGAGGTTCCATGTAGAAGTGCTCTTGACCCCCGACTCGAATTTCTCCTTCTATAATTTTATCGCATGTATTGGATGCAAAACATTGTTCAACATCCCCATTTGAAAGGCATCTTGTGGTATTGGGATGAAAGCTACCAGCTTTGACAGCTTCCGATATTGAGAGGATTGCTGGCAGCTCAGAATACTCAATATTTACTTTATTTGCAGCAGCTTTTGCGTTATCATGGGTATCTGCCACAACAATTCCAATAATCTGCCAATGAGAAGAGAAAGGTGTAACTGAAAAATTAACAAAAAAATGCGGGATTCCCCACTTCCCAAGTCATATCAAAACTTGTATGCCTAAAATATCAGATCTAGCAGATATACCTGGCCAACACAAGTAACAACATCAGACGCAAAAACCTCCTCGTCATGGATAATTGGCCCAATATGGTTAGAACCAGGCACATCTTTTGAAAGAAAGAGACCAGCAAACCCAGGGGAACATTTGGCAACTGAATCGTCGATAGACAAAATGCGAGCATGAGCCTTCTTACTCAGCACCAGAGCAGCATGTAAGATATTCGGGGGTGTTGGTGTGTCATCAACATATTCTGCCTCACCAGTGACCTAGCATATTGGATCGAGAGATCAAGCAAGTCAAAAAATAAAGTATAGTTCCCTTTTTGCTGTTTTTTTTTCTTTGCTCCATTTGGAGTTTGGTTGTATTTTTGCGACACTTGTAACAAAAAAAGGTGCACATTTGGATGTTTGCTCCAAAAAAAATTGTTACAGCATAGGACAAATAATTATCCAGTAGTGGAGGAAGCTACAACAACATAGCACGTTTCTTAGTTCAAGGCTCGTCCGTATTTATTTATTTGTGCCTTTTACAAGAAGGTTGATCCCACGTGAGAGTAAGAGTATGTGTTCACTTATAACTTTTGCAGCTGGTTCTGCATATGAGTAAGTGTGCAAACGTTATTTGTGCCTCTTGCAACAGTGATGGTCCTGCTTGCGAGTATATTGCATTTATTAGTTGTTGACTTTTACAAGATTGTTAGCCTCATGTGTAAGTAAGAATGCAGAGAGGAGTGAACTCACCACCAACTCCAATCTTTATAAGTAGGAAAGGTAAATACTACTGTTAAGCTTCATGCACTAGCCAACGCAACCAAAAGTCCGAACTGATGGAAAGGGCTAGTGCAATCCACATATACTGTAACACCCCCTCTCACGTGTGACGGGGAAGACAAGTCAACACGTGCAACCGGAAGAGAGCGACGGCGTGCGAAACTCACGTATGACTCAAGAGGCCTATACGTGGACACAAAGGGGGGCATCGGCAATTTTTAGATAAATTGCACAAACCAGGACTTGAACTCAAGACCTTAGCTCTGATACCATGTTAAGCTTCATGCACTAGCCAACGCAACCAAAAGTCCGAACTGATGGAAAGGGCTAGTGCAATCCACATATACTGTAACAACTACAAGGTTAATAATACCTGAAGAATAGCTGACATATGAACCATTGGCTGTCCCACAGCAGTTCCTTGCCCCACTGATTCATAACCTTGAGTTCCAATAGAAACAGGTCTAGTGTAAGACTGTATAGCTGACATATTAGCTGCATCCAGCCCAACCTTCCATAACCCTTTATTGTTCATCTCATGCGTAACATAAAGGAAAAATTTGAAAAAGAAACTCAAAGTGAGTGAACTGCGAAATTCAACCATTCCACCTGGTGCATTCTCTGCTAGTGGGATGTCCTCTTTTAATAAATTAAAGGTCTCATCCAGCAATCCATCATCTAACTTCTTTCCAACAAGGAATTTTTCAGTTTTTGCAGCAGTAAGTGGAACCGCAGCTACCCCTCCGTAGACAATAGAGACATCAGATACTATCCAGTTTCCTTCAGCTTCTGTTATATGCATACGCATTCCAGCATTCACCAAAGCAATGTCATCCTCCCTTCTATGTGCCTGTTTAAATTCTTTTACATATTCATATGGTCTTGTCCATGGTAGTATAACAGAGAGCAATATTTCATCAGCCTTTAAATCAACTTTGCGATAGCCAAGAAAGAAATCTTTTGCAGCAGTAGTCCTAACATTATTGTTGACATCAATTATCTGGAAATTTGCACCAATGGCCATCCAAAGTGGGTTTAGATCTGATATTGGACTAGCAGTACAAATATTACCACCAACAGAAGCAACATTCCTGATTTGTGTTCCTGCAAACCATTTTAACTGCCGTAGTATTGCATGGCAAGACGAAGTTTCATGAGAACCACGCTCCGCAATAACATTTTTGAGGAACTTCTGGAGCTGTGCGAGTCTAACTGCAGAACCAATGTGTAAGCCATGTTCTTCCACTTTGAGGGTATGAAGTTCTGGAACATGGGTAACTGAGATCATGACCTTATATTGAGCATTCTTGAACTTTGTTTCAACTCCCACTTCGGAGTTACCAATGATAAGTTTCGCATCTGGGTAGCAAGATCTCAAATACAGTAGCTGCTCTAATTTAAGAGGTCTATACCATCTGATCCCATTAAACCCATTCAATTTAAGTGGCATAATTTTTCTCAACTGCAGTTCTGGGGGGAAAATGAGCTCCTTCTCGCTGTATGAATTTCCATCGATTTCGTTGTATGAACAAGGTAAGTAGACTTTCACGGAAGACAATGTTGAAGATTCATTAGCATTGACATCTGTCTCATTTCTGCATGAACATGGCTTTCCAGTTGAAGGGCAGATAGCTTGGCCATTAGCGTTTTCTAAAGGTGAAGCTGTGTACAAGGAATCATCCGTTTTCGCAAAGACGCGGAAGGCATCTATTATTGGTCTGTAGCCAGTACAGCGACACAAGTTTCCTGCAAGGCTATCTTCAATCTGCTCTTCTGTAGGAGGATGTTTACTTGATCTCAGCAGTGCATACATGGACATCACGAAACCAGGGGTGCAAAATCCACATTGTGAACCATGTGCCTCGGCTAAACGTTCCTGTAATGGACATACAGCGTCACGAGAAAGGCAAATAGATACAAATGGATGTAGGGAACTGATGAAAGTAATGTTACTCAATATTTCACTTAATTTTTCCCAGCATACAGAAGGCTGTAGAAACCTAACACAGCACGGACATGTGACAGCTTTATAGTTTATACATGACCACATTTTCAATAAATGGATTTCAAGTAATAAACTCTAGACAGTAAACTCGTTTAGTGAGAGGGTAGGTTTTTTGTTAGGGCGTGCACAATGGTGCTATTTTAGCAATGCCACCTAAGATAATTGCTGAGTTGGAGAAGAGAGAAATGAGAAAAAAAGACTTGCCTTCCCTTAGCTAAGAGCATGTCTAGTCCATCCCCCAAAAGCTAAATATGGGGGAAATTTTCTGGTTCGGGGAATTAAGCAGTAGCTAGTCCATCCCCCCAAATCTACAGCTCTAGCCCATTTTTGCTCCAAAGAAGGGCAAGTCTCAGCAAACTGGGGCAGCCCACTCGTCCCTCTCGGCCATTGTACCCATTGTACTGTTATGGATGCAACTTGATTGTATTGAAGGACCACGGGGCATATGTATATTACACAAGACTTGGGGTACAAGGAAAGGAAACATAGTCTAATAGGACTCCTTGACCTAATACTAATACTCCTTAACATGTACAAGATGTCATCTCTTAGTTACACAGGAGTATTTTCTAGTATGAATGTATGAGCCCATAAATATAGGAGTAACACTAACATACAATCCATTGCATAATATCTTTGTTTGTCTTCTCTAAATGATATGCATGGTAGATAAGGCTGTCTTATCAGTTATCAACGATTGTACATGCCCTTAGTCCACTTGACATCTTTGGAGAGTGGAGAGACTTGACCTGATTGCATAATATGGTGTATTCATATCATAAAAAACATAACCTATCAAAATAGAAATATATATTTTCCTGTACTAAGCGTAGCTAATTCATCATTTGATCTACTCAATATTCCTACCATGCCAAATTGAGCTGCTTTAGTTGTGCTCACCAGGTTCTGCAACTTTTGTTAGTCATATTTTACCTGGATACTAGTCTTACAGTAAATAGTATATCGGTGTGTCAATTATTTTATGACATTGTCGTCCTTGTATCAAGCTAAATGGGTTAATGTCACGTGTCAGAATCAGACCTGATGATGTTCCCAGAAACAGAATCAGACCACCACACCTGACCTACTGCAGTATACATGGATAGGTTTTACTGCTATAGAATCTTAACCTTTTTCAGTACGTTTTAATCAACAGAATACAGTATTATCATAAAAGAATTTAAATATTCCATATTCATCATTTCACTAGCCAGCATGGGAAAAAATACTACCTTCTACCTTGGTAGTCAGGATCATATCGGTAACAGATGTAGCTGCCACAAGTCATACAAAAACAGTGCATCACCTGGACTGGGTGCAAACCTCGCTGGCGATCTCCAATTCCCTCTACTGTGATTATGTGCATTCCTTCCAAAGAATAAAGTGGAGCCAGGCAGGCGTTTATTGCATAATGCCTACATAAAGTAAGTAAATTATGTGGGCCAAAATGGAGCTCAAATTCAAGGAATAGGCAATAGCCACAAAAGATACATGGCAGTTAATATACAGGATTTACATTTGCCACTCAAAAATGGCTCATCAGCAATGCACGCCACTATACCCTTTAAACACCACAGGTTAAGAAATGCATGCAAGCTACAGTATGCAAATGCATGTTGTGTTTCAGCTGGAAGAAAACAGAATGAATAAGGGTGAATGTACTGCAGAATCTATTTCCATTGCTATGTGACCCACAGTTTTTTAGGATTGTTTGGTTGGTGGATCCAAGTAGAATGGAATGGAATGGTTCCACCTCAGTATTTTCCACGAAGAATGGAATTATTCCTGATTTTGTTTGATTGGAGGGATGGGATAGAACGGGATGGTTCCATTATGTGTTTGGTTGGAGGGATGGGATGGAATCAATATTTTTTTGAGGATTTTTGTTTTGAGGAATGGGATGGAATAAATATGGTTCAAGGCGCGCCGTGTATAGAAATAGCGAGGTTACCTCTAGCATTTGCAAATTTGCATATGTATAAATTTCAGCAACAGCTCATTTGCATTGTCAGCAACATTTATTCGGTTTTCCAGAAACAGTAACTCAAATTAGATAGAATGAGTATGACATCACTCGTTGAAGAAATATGATTCTCACTGTGATTTCTTTGTAGTTTGATCATAGCATGAGACCATGACAGTGCAGGCACCACAACCGCCTTCACCACATCCAAGCTTTGTTCCTCGAAGACCGATATCTACAATACATGGCTACAGAGAAATTAGGAAGTAGTTTGCAAAGCACCAAGTGTAGATGATGCAAGTACTATGTGTTACATTATATCTTGAAGGCTTGAAGCTGACAAATGCAGCAGTCTATGACCCCAACGGGTGCTCTTGAACTTCTCACAAGAAGGTGATCGCTGACTATGATGATGCTATAGCGTCCATCGAGGCTCAGTTTGCTGCCTACAAGACATGGGCGGAGGAGGATAGTTCTGCCTCCACTATTCTCGGTTTCTAAGCAACGTGGTTGTTCTTTCTTAGGCACAGTTGATGCGGGCACGTGTTCGTGATCACTATGAGCCCCCTCTATGTACCTCGCTGCTATGCGACAGGAGCAGTGATTGAATCAGAGTGATGCAACAGTTGATGACTTCTTATTACCCAGCTGTCCCCGGCGTGACGTCAGATTGACTCTCTTGGACTGGAGGTTGGACAAATCTACCGGTGCTCTGAATGTCAGCACTCTCACTTGGAGCTTCATTGCATCTACAATTTCTTGACACATCTTTGGGCTGAGTTTCAACAGTTTCATGCTCAGCTGCTAGCTCACCACCCTTGTGAGTCTGTTGGAGGCCCTTGAAGCTATTCATATGCATACCAGGCTTTATGGCGTGAGTCTGCTTCTTTATCCTTCAGTTCTGGCTGTCTGGGCTCCACCTCCTGCATCTAGTATGACACCCTCCACTGTCCGTTCACCACCGGGCCTTGGTGGTGGTTCTCTTTAGCGCTAGAAAGTTTGTCTTGTGCAACTTCGTCTTCATCAAGAGAATGGTCACTACTCAAAAGAGTTGGGCCCACGACACTCAATCGAACGCATGGGCGATATCCAGCTTGAGAATGGCACGCGGCTCACCCAGCCAGTGCAGCTATCTTGCCATTTGCTGAACCAACATGAAATTATCATGTATGCAGCGTTTTCGGGTGAAAATGCACTGGTTCTCCTCTACCAAAGCCCCCAGCCTAGGCGACAACCTGGTGGCCAACATCTTCGCCACCAACAGGGAGAAGATGTGTATGAGACTGAAGGCGTTGGTAGTCCGTAAGGGCCGAGGTAGCCGATCACTTGGGATGGAGCATTAGCAGGGTCTAGTTCAGTTCATGGAGCCCCCGCCCACAGCGGATGCAGCTTGGGAAAGGCAGCCATAACATCGGCCTTCACAGTCCCCGTGAAACCGTCCGTGCCTGGCGCCTTCCCGCGTAGCAACCGACGCACCAGTCTCACACTTCCTCCTCCGTAAAGGGTTCACCGAGGCTGACCAAGTCGCCTCGGCCATGGCGGCATGGTCAGGGACCACCCAACAATCAACCGTGAGGCTATGGATAACGTTCTTCTGCTTCCTGTAGGAGGCGTGCTGGTGGAAGAAGGCCGTGTTGGTGTCACCCTCCCCTCACTCATCACCGGTTCAGGATTTTGATCAGTTTAACGAGCTCTTTCACATTATATATATTTTGGGAATAATGGCACCCACTCATCTTCTTGGGCTTTTAGTGGCTATGAATCGGTTATGGTAGACTAACTACATCATGTCTGTTTGTCAGTTCAGTTTCATTTCTACATTAGCAGCACACTGCAAAATAAACTATGTTCAGAGAACATTTTGTGTTGATTCCGAGTCCCACTGTACGATTTCTGTATAAGCAGTAACCACCAACGTGCGATTGCATAAACAGAGCAAAAACATTATTTTGAACCATACCCAGCAAGCTTTCAATTTGCTACAGTGACACGCCCCCAAACGACCTCAGGCCACCAATTCTACGATTGCCCAAAAGGGCTTTCGCGCAGCTTTATAGATAAAGCAAAACAATGAAACAGAGTCTGAAAGTACCACGACACATAGCTCCACGAAAAAAGAACCGACAAGTTCAGGCTGGGGGCAGCAGCACAACCGATTCAGGTGCAGGCAGCGCGCCACAGATGCTCACAAACGATACAAGTCAGAGGGCGGGAAGGGGGGGCGACCTCTGAGGTACTGGAGGAGGGTGAGGTGGGCGAGGCCGTCGGGAAGCACGCGGCGGACGCCGTTGACGTAGATGACCGCCTCGTCGGACCAGTCCACCGCCGCGGACGCCCCCTCCTCCGCCGCCTTCGTGAGCGAACCCATGGGCAATCACCGCGGGGCGAAGGCTTTCTGGAAGCGCGCACCGCTCGCGCCGGATGAGAGACGGAGGTGGGGGAGGAAGGATCCCGATTTGGATCAAAGTGTTGTGTGGAAGGTTGTCTGCGGCCGCGGGACTCTGGCAATTGTTTAGAGACGGGTCGAATTGGACTCGTGGAGTGATGCGGCGAGGATGATGCAGCACGTGCGGTAGTAGTGAGCAAGGCGGTAGTTCCACCTGCCGCTGAGTCACGATTCAGACAAACCGCCAAAACCGACATAAGAGCATCTACAAACGGTTCTCTCAAACCCGTCTCATATAAAACTGATCTTGTCTGTAACTTCAACACAAAATGACCTTAATCTAAAATTATTTCACGAAATGGGCCTCTTTTGCATTACGCCCGGGGCTAGGGCGCAATGCTAGTTTTGTCCATTTTCACTCTCATACGCCTGGTCGCTGCTCAGTCACGATTTTTTGACCCAGATGGGTCCCTCAAATGGCCCTTAAACATCCGGACTGACCAGCACTCCCATATTCAGCCTAAATATGGCACGGATATGGGGCGCTCGGACGCGCCCGCCACGTCGGACTGACGGCGTGGCCCCACACGGACTAGCCGGGAAACCCGATGGTCCGACGGGCGCCTCGGCGGTTGCTGCGGTGGAAACGTCGTGTGGCACCGCTCCGGCTCGCCGCCCGAGGCAGTAGCCGGCTATTTAAGCCGGCCGATGCCCCGCGACCCTAACCCAACCCCATCCTCCTTTTCGCGCCGCCAGTCCGAGCCCATCTACCTCCTCTCTTTCCCGCTCCGACGCTCTGTCCACGCTCTGGCACTCCGCCATGGTCCGGAGCAAAGATCAACTACTATGCCATGCTGACGTCGAAGCGCTGCTATGAGATCCAACAGCAGATACTCGCCCGGGAAGCCGCGCGCGCCGCCAGGATCGCTGTCGGGTTGCCTCTAGACTCGCCGGAGCCGGAGGAGGAGGAGGAGCCGGGGAGAGAAGAAGGAGCAGCCGAGGGAAGAGGAGGAGGAGGAGTCGGGGGAAGAGGAGGAGGAGGAGGAGGAGCAGCCGAGGGAAGAGGAGGAGGAGGAGGAGATGGCTCTGATGCAGGTGGACGAGGCGGAGGAGCCGGACCAGCAGGTGCCGGCCTTCAACATGGAGCAGGCAGATGCAGAGTTCGCCGTCGCTAGGGTCGCCCAGTCCGATGAGATGGCCGAGCAGCAGGCCATCCTGGAGTCCATTCAGGATGAGGCCTATGTGGAGGCCAACCGGGCGTTCATCCGGCGGCAGCAAGCGGAGACCGACGTGCTCCTCGACGAGCTCGACGTGGAGATAGAGGCGGCGGAGGCCAAAGCGGAGTAGCCGGAGTTGCAGCTGCCGCCCATGCTGCCGGAGCCGGGCACGGAGATCGTCAACATTTCTAACAACGAGTAGCTAGATGATCGATGTAGTACGTAGGTTGATTTTAGTTTGCATGTCTTTGTATGAATTTGAGAATCTAGTATGAGATGGGCATGTCCACAGGCATTTGAGAAACTGCCATATGTAGTTAGATGCTCTAAAAATGGAGAAATTTGATCTTAACCCATACTTTCTTTTTTCACCTTCATAATTTGGCCCTCGACAAATTGACGGGTGGGGCTGGACCACTTGCCCTTGAAACAACCTTAGGGCAAAACATAATTCATCTAAAATCCCTAGAAACGAGGTACTTCTGTCCCTAGCTGCTGGAATACCCATTCAAGGGGGGGTGTTTGCTTGTACTCGAAATATCCGGTTCAGGATTATTCCTTTCAAAGATGACTCCCTATCTTCTTAAGTGCTCACAAGTTACGCGTTGCATGTGCGTCATTTGTCGCAACCTGAGTTTTTTAATCATTTATTCAAGCCATTTTTGAATCGTGTGTTCAAATATTGAACAATTTTCATCGTTGGATTTATGGCATCGAGATCTTCAAAACTAGATCCTATATCATGGGTAGTGCTTTTCTCTTTTTGGGGAGAAATACAGGTTGTGCTTTCTCGCAAAAGTAAGGTTGTTCTTCTCGCGGAAGCATGAGTTGGGCTTCTCGTTTAAGTAAATATGTGCTTCTCAACGAGAAACACAACTAATTCTCAGTAAAAAAGAGAAACACAATTCTCATGGAAGCACATATTTGTTTCTTTAGCAAGTGCAGTTGTCCTTTGAGAAAAAACAAATTTTTTGTATCTCTAGACCTTGGGGAAAATCAGACAAAAAACAAAAAAACAAAAAGACAATTAAAAATCCAAACACATAAAAAAAAATGTAATTCAAAGGAAGCGCTCAACACACGAAACATGGAGGCGGTGACTGGGCGCACCACTTGGCGCGTTTCCTGACAAAAAAAGTGACCCTTACGGGAGCCCCAAGGGGTAAGGACAACCCAATGAGCGGCCCAAACAGACGCAAAATGTATCCGCATGTCAGACCTTCCCTAGTCATTGCACCCAAGGGAGCGACCCATTTGGATGAGGATACATATCAATAATTTTTAGCAATCAAAGACACAAGCAAATAGAAGGCACACGGCAACATAGGCACAAATAGTAACATAAATTTTTTTGGTATTTAAAAAAATGTAAAAATAAGCAAAGCTAATAAATAAAAGGCAAGAAAGATAAGAACAAGCAAATGATAATTGTGTGAATCGTTCTCCTACTTGTGTGGTTGTTGGGTTTCCATGAAGAGAAAGGGTGATATAGTATAGTAGCATATACCACTTCCTTCACTTAAGAATCAACGTTTATCGATCCAGTAGGAGACACCACATGGACAAATGTTAAACAGTACTTGCACACACACACAAAATACTTGCACCCCAACAAGGCAAAGAGGGCGTCACTCCCCTTGTTCTTGCCCGATTGCAAGGATTAAACCTGGTAGTGATAGATATAATAAATGAAAGTAAAACAAAGCAACGAGCAATTATAGGATTTGTTTTAATATAAATGTGAATGGACCCGGGGGTCATAGCATTCGCTAGAGGCATCTCTCTTGAAGATATCAATGGTGAGTAAACAGTTTACTATTAGGCAATTGATAGAAAAAACGCAATAGTTATACTGATCATCCATGGCATAATTAATACATAAGCATTATGTCCATGAAAAGTAGGCTGTTAAACTTATTGACATCTACTACTATTACTCAACCCCTTGGCCGCTATCCAGCATGCATCGCAAGGTATTAAGTTCATGACAAACAGAGTAATGCTTGAAGCAAGATGACATAATGTAGACAGAATAAGACCATGCAATATGTTCAAACCCCGTCGTTTTACCCTTAGTAGCAACAACACAATCGTTCCTTGCAATTCCTGTTATAGAGTAAGGACACTGCAAGATCGAACCTACTACTATGCACCACTCACTGATGATCTACTCATTAACTTGGCCAAAGAAAACTCATAGATCGAAAGCATACATAGCTATAAAATTACACATAAATAAATCTCAGAGAGGATTCAAATACTTTCAGTGAATAATCTGATTATAAACCCACAATTCATCGGAACCCAACAAATGCACCACGCAATATACATCAGATTGATCTCAGATGAGATCGTTGTATTGAAGATCATAAAAAGAGAGAAAGAGTCATCTAGATACTGCTAAGGACCCTAAGGTCTTGTGGGAACTACTCACACATCATTGCGGAGGCAACCAAGTCGATGAAGATAGCCTCCCCAATGGTTCCCCCTATGGCAGAGAACCGAAAAGGGCCTCCAAATGGGATCGCGGAAGACCAGAGGCTTGCAGTGGGCGGAAGAATTGTTTCAGAACTTGGTACCGAGGTTTCTGATTATTGGGGAATTTATAGGACTAGAATTAGGTCAGAGGAGCAGAAAGGGGGGCACAAGGCACCTGGGCGCGCCCTACCCCCCAGGGCACACCCCCTGCCTTGTGGCTCCGTCTTGCATCGTCTGGTCTCCTCCCGGAGCTTCCAAGGTCCCTTCTGGTCCAGAAAAATTGTCAAAAAGTTTCGCCGTGTTTGGACTTCATTTGGTATGGATTTTCTGGAAAACCAAAAACATGCAGAAAAAGGCATCTGGCATTGGGCATTGAGTTAATGCTGCTTGTAAATTGTGTTGGGATTTTCCCCGAAGTGAAGAGAAGATGCAACACAGTAGAGATAAGTATTTACCTTAGTGAGAACCAAGGTTATTGAACCAATAGGAGAACCAAGCGAGCTCCCCTTAGCAGCATATGCACACACAAAAGCAAATACTTGCACCCAACGCGGGCAAGAGGGTTGTCAATCCCCTTGAACTCATTACTTGCAAGGATCAAATCTTGTATAGGTAGATAGATAAATTGCAAAACAAAATAAAAGTAAATAAATTGCAGCAAAGCATTTTTAGTTTTTATGATATGGTAAAAGTAGACCCGGGGGCCATACTTTTCACTAGAACATTCTCTCTCGAACACATAGCATATAGTGGGTAAACAAATTACTGTTGGGCAATTGATAGAAAAGCGCATAGTTATGACATTATTCATGGTAATTATCGCACGTCAGCAATCCATCAAAGACGGAGTGGAAGAAGAATGGGAAGGTTGTGCCCTCCCGTTGGGTGGACGAGCACGACGCCGGCCAGATCTTTGTCGCCCCATGCTAGTTGTGCGCGCTGACCGTCATCGAGCGCACCTTATCCAAGCCCTCCTCGTTGAGGATGATGGACTTCAGCAATGCGGCCTGGCCCTGGCGCAGCCGCCTTCCCCTTTCCTTTCTTGGGAGCCATGGCGGCAGAAGTAGAGGAAACAGAGGAGCAGTGTGCAGGAAGGCGGAGAGGGAGATGAGAAGCAATGATGCGCCCACGGCCTACGCTGGCAGGCTTTATGACCAAGCCGGCGGTTACCAAGGCATCGTGGGAAGTGGAGGTGTTCCTGTCGTAGAATTGTCACGGCAGATGTCCTAGTGTGAGGACTTAGTCGCGAGGCCAACGCATCTATGTGGTAGCTTGAGAGGGGTTGAGCGGAATCGAGAGACGCAACACAAGACAAGGATTTAGACAGCTTCGGGCCCCGGGAAACATCATCCGGTAATAACCCTACATGTTGTTTGTGGCTAGATCTCATTATACTCATGAGAGAGTCGCCGCATAAGCCGACTCCCCCTTTGTGTCTAGCCCTAGATATTGTTTCTTGTCCCCTGTCCCTCTTTCGGGAGCCCTGCCCCTCCTTATATAAGTTAGAGGGGCGGGTTACATGTGGAGTCCTAGTAGGACTAGGATTATTCTATCTTCTCTTACAAGTTGATTACAAGTCCGGGTCTTGCTTCCTCGTAAAGGAGATATTCCTCACGCCTTTCCTCTTAAGCCGGCCTACCATAACGTAGCTGTCCTTCTGGGCCTTGAGCCTCTTGGGCCCCCGGGTCTTGTCGCTCCTTTGATCCGCTTGCCAGGTCACCCATAAGTCGCCAGGCTCGGGCGGGTCACTTAGTGATTCATCCAGTCAGGGCAGGTCATTAATGAGTCGCCAAGTCCGGCCGGGTTATACATCTGGCCGGGTCATACCGCGGGTATATCCCCGACATTAGCCCCCAAGTTTAATTTGGATTTATCCATGTTAAACTGATCTGCAACATAAACACAAGAACAAATTGACAGGTTGCACTCCGGGTTAAATATTCTTGTAAGCCGGCACTTGATCATCCTTAAGTCCTTGTCATCTCCTCCTTCTGGAAAATCCGGGTTAATGGACCAACTTCGTAGTCAATTTGCTTGTAGAAGAAATATTGTAAATAAAGCATCCATTTGAGTTGGCCTTCAATGCTCTGACTTGACAAAAATATTGGTCTTCAAATATTCAACTTATATTCAGCCGACTTGAGATATAAAACTTGTCGGTTTATGATTACCAAAATTGCCGGGTTATAAATAGATGATGCCGAGTCATAATTGTCGCTGACGCCGGTTTATGATTTTTGCAGACACCGGGTCAATCTGATTTACTCAAACTGAAAATTTGAAGATATTTCCCCCTTATATCCATAATACCTGTAGCCCCCAAGGGCCGGTTTAATCAGTATGAATAAGCCGGGACTTATCACCATGGCTTTAAATGAAATCCAGTTGTGTAGCCCCCATGAGTCGGCTATAGTCATAGTAGTGTAGCCGGGTCATCCTAGAATTGTCTTAAGCAAAGAGCAATATGCATTAGCCCCCAAGTGTCGGGTCATTATGTAATAATGAGCAGGGACTTTGTAAATATGATGATGTAAATTTGAGCAGTAACGTGTAGCCCCCAAGGGCCGGCTTAGTAAGATAATACTAAGCTGGGACTTTTCATTGAAAATAATATCATACGATGTAACCCCCATCCTGGGGCTTGAACCCGCGTCCACAAAGTTAAGAGCTTTATGCTTTACCAACTGAGCAGTGGATCCTTCAATATATAATGGAATAAGGCTTGTGTATCTTGAATTTTAACAGGAGCAATTGGTAGCCCCCAAGGGCCGGCTCATTACAATGGGATGAGTCGGGTCTTCAATAAGGCCAATAAAAATGACTTTGCATTAGCCCCCAAGTGTCATGGTGCATGCTTGCAGCGACATGAGACTTGCATATTTGATGTAACCTCAACTTGAATAATGTAGCCCCCAAGTGCCGGGTCGTAAGCTTGCAGTGACTCGGGACTATTTCCTCCATTGTAAAATAAATCATGCCCATTGATAAAGATAATAGTTGTGGCGCTAAAGCGACTTTGAAAACCTCAATCATAATACTGGTTATTGATAATCATAATAGAAATCCAGCTATGTTGGCTATTCAAAATTTGAATAATATAATCCGGTATGAAAACCTCAATCATTCAATATCATCATTGAAAATCCAGCCATGTTGGCTATTTTAAAGAATTCAAATACCTTATCTGTTGACAAGTAAATCCGGAGTTTAAATACCCGGCGACTCTTGGCCGATGGCGATTCAATACGCCTTCATTGTAAACTGGAATTTTCATAACCCGGCGGCTTATAGCCTTTTGAGAAAAATCCAGAACGGATAATCATTTTGAAGCATCAACTTTGGTAATGAGCTTGAACTTAATCATTTACATGTCATATTTCTGCAAATGCTGCAGAGAGTTTAAACAACATATGCCCTGACGACTTAGCGTCAAAACCAGGGCGGGTCATAATATCTCACATATAACTACTGTGATATTGAATTTGTACCACCGACTTACATAACCTGTGCAGTAAGGGTGATAACCCAATCCTTAGAAGCCAATGCTTCCACATAGATGATGATTGTCATAAACTGGCGACTTATAGTCAAAAGTCAAGCCGGGTTAAGCATAAAACACTTATATATATTTGAGATATAATCCCAAAAAGGTCTCAAGTTAAGTAATTGTGTCTGCAATAAACTTTACCAGAGACAGAATAAAACTTTTTGAGGCTTCTGATTCGGATACGATCAGTAAACCATTCCAAAGGGGTTAAGCTAAGATTCGAATACGATCATATAGCCCCTAGTGGCTTTGGCGATGCCGATCAAGAGGGTATCGACAGCTATGTTCTCTTTGGTTCGAATACGACCTATGTTTGAACAGGAAGCCCCCAAATGACCTTGAGAGTTGTTTAACGACGCTGATTCGAATACGATCCACGTCGATTCCCAAAGGGGTTAAGCTATGATTCGGATACGATCAAGAAGCCCCCAAGTAGGTTCGGCAGTTTTGCCAATCAAAAGGGTATCGACAGCTATGTTCTCTTTGGTTCGAATACGACCTATGTTTGAACAGGAAGCCCCCAAGTGACCATATAAATTTTGGCATTGCGCCGATCAAGAGGGTATTGATAGCTATGCTCGATGAGCAGGAAGCCCCCAAGTGATCATAATAAGATAAGCCGTAAGGCAGGATATCCAAGTTTGAACCGCGCATCATGGCAGCAAGTTCTTTTGGCAACCTTTAATTTTTCTGAGAACTCGAACTTGCGAGAGATTTAAATCTTTTTGAATCCGGAACTTTAAACCGGATTTAAAAACTTCAAAACTTTGTGAAAGACAAATTTACCTTGAGCCGGATTTTGAACCGGATTTGATAGCTTCAAAGCTTTGCGGGAGAGAGATGTCTCTTGAGCTATATTTTAAACCGGAATCTTCATTTTGAGCCGGAATTTTTTTCTGACGGCCTTTAAATATTCGCCAATAAAGAGTAGCCTCCGGGGCCGGGTTATCTTCCCTTCAATGACCCAGAGTTCTTGAATTCATTGAAACCGGCTAATTTTGCCGAGCCATACCATTGTAGCCCTCGAGTCTCAAGATGACCCGAAGAGTTGGCTTGAGATTCTCCATATTTAACCATAGCAGAAGGTGTATATCATTAGCGTTGATAACGCGATGTGAATCCATAGAAGGTTGAGGTGACTGCGGCGGGTTATAAATGATCCCGTATGAGCCGCGTCAGCAACTCGGCCAATGGTTCCTTCCAACTGGTTGTTTTGAAGCTTAACCAAACTATAGTGGCGGCGATTTGTGCGCCTGCCCATTGAGCCATCCAGTGCAGACGGCGGCTGATAATACATGATAATTTGCCTCCAATTTGTTGGAAGAAAACCGGCTTCCCAAGCAGTGACTTGCTCATACTCAATAAACAGCTCATGCAGACAGGTGCGGCCCGGTGTGTTGATGTAGACCAGGCCGCGAGAGACGGACGGTAAAGACGACCATAACATCAGAGGCGGCATAGACAGATGAACTGGCCGTGGCGTTCTAAGCCGGTGCAGACGGGCAAGTTGTCCTCCTTGTTGTAAGCCGGCGTGGTCGCGAGAGATGGCCACGACGTTGTAAGCCGGCGCGGTAGTCTGTTGAGTAACGACGACCACTTGTGCCAAAAGATGTTGGCGTGCCTCCATCTCCGCGGTATAATATCACTTTTTGTCATAAATAATTGCCCTGCATAAACAATATTGCAGACCAAGGCAAAGATAAACTTGTTTTTTAACAAAAACAACATGTGCTAATAAAATAAACTTAGATGGATATCACCTATTTTGTTCGGATGATGGATGATCCATTCAACGTGACAGGGGTGGCTCAGGCAGACTAGCGACTCATAGTTCCGACGGCTCAGGTAGACCGACGACTTAATATAACCCCGGCAGCTCAAAGCGGCAAGGGTGGCTCAACGCGGCTCCGGCGGGTTGATGTAGATTAAACTACACGGGCGGCGACTTGCGCACACCTGTTCTATCAGTAATCGAGCGCAGACGCCGGTGCGTGATGGTGCTGACGTACACTTCATAGGCACAACATGGCACCACCTTTGCTGCACATAAAAATATACAGACCAAAGTAATTGTTCTTTGATGAAAACAATATGTTTTAATAAAATAAACTTGAACGGATAGATATCACCTAGTTTTTCCGCACAATGGATGATCCAGATGAAGCGCCGGGTAGCTCGATAGGGCGGCTCTTCAGCGGCGATTCTCCGCGAGTCGGCCACGGACGACGACTTAGGCGGACGTAGGGGCTGTGACAACCGAGCGAGTGAGGTCGGGGCACAACGGCCTTTAGCAGGAGCAAAACTGGCAAGGCGCGGTGCAGCCCGAGGAAGAAACGAGTCAACCCGAAGGCAAACGGCGGCTCAATGCAGGACGGCGGCTCGCAGGAGAAGCAGTCTGCAGCTTGCAGCAAGTCGGGGGTCCATGCTGGCGGTTTAGAGACAGAAACCGGCGGGAGTGGCAACTCGCAGCGAGGCAGCGCTGCAGCCAGGACAGCTTAAGGCGGCGGTAGCGAATCAAGGCAGCGCGTGGAGTAAAGCAGAGGCGTGAGCCGGGGCAGCTGCGTGCGGAGTGGAGAAGAGGCGGCAAAGCGCGGCTGAGACCTCAGCGAGTTGGAGAGGTGCCGGTTCAGCAGGGCCACTTGGACGGGCGGCCGTCAGAGACGCACCAGCTATGGTGGCTCAGAGATGAAAACGGAAGCCGAGCCTAAGTCCGCGGCCTCGTCCAAGCTTGGCGTTGACTTGTCAAATCGATCAGGCGTTGGAATCATGTATGTTTACGTAAGGCAAATCATGCTATTTTCCTTACGTGACTAGCACTTGGATTCGTTGAAGCCGGCTGGGTTCAGATTGTTGTATATGTTGAAGGAAATAACACGTAGCCGGATGGATTGCTGCCGGCTCACGCTCAAAACTTTTATTGATCGGATTTCCTTGAATCGTACGAAGACTGGTGTCGGCGGCTCAGGGTCAACCCTATTTTTCTTCTTCGACTTCAATCTCGCGGATTGTAAAATCTTTATCTAGAAAAATTGCAAAACTCATCTTGATGTTTTTGTCAGTGTGCACAGCCAATAATCCACCATGGAATCTCTTGGTTTTAGATAAAACGGTACTTGGCGAATCCCTGATCTTTAAGCGAGTCGGCAGATTCATCGAGCCGCTCTCTTAGTAAGTCGCCGCAAAAACTTGATCCCTGTTGGTTTCGGCGGCTCAAAAAACTTCTTCAGATGAACCTCAAGACGACGGCGGCAGGCGGCTTGCAACTCTAATTTCTCTTTCACATATCATAAATCTTGAGGCTGGTCTTTTCAAACCGGTTCTTCTTTATCCGGAAAATTGCAAACTTCTCGAAACCCTAGAAAAGATCCCTCCAAGAACTCAACACCACCGTGCGCATGCCCCATGGTGGGCGCCAACTGTCGTAGAATTGTCACGGCAAATGTCGTAGTGTGAGGACTTAGTCACGAGGCCAACGCATCTATGTGGTAGCTTGAGAGGGGTTGAGCGGAATCGAGAGACGCAACACAAGACAAGGATTTAGACAGCTTCGGGCCCCGGGAAACATCATCCGGTAATAACACTACATGCTGTTTGTAGCTAGATCTCATTATACTCATGAGAGAGAAGCCGCATAAGCCGGCTCCCCCTTTGTGTCTAGCCCTAGATATTGTTTCTTGTCCCCTGTCCCTCTTTCGGGAGCCCTGCCCCTCCTTATATAAGTTAGAGGGGCGGGTTACATGTGGAGTCCTAGTAGGACTAGGATTAGTCTATCTTCTCTTACAAGTTGATTACAAGTCCGGGTCTTGCTTCCTCCTAAAGGAGATATTCCTCATGCCTTTCCTCTTAAACCGGCCTACCATAACGTAGCTGGCCTTCTGGGCCTTGAGCCTCTTGGGCCCCCGGGTCTTGTCGCTCCTTTGATCCGCTTGCCAGGTGTAAACGCCCTCGATGCGGCTATATCTCCCACGTGTCGAAGCACGACTTAGAGGCATAACCGCATTGAAAGCAATGTCGCAAGTGAGGTAATCTTCGTAAACAACCCATGTAATACAATAGGGGAAAAGAGACACATAGTTGGCTTACAATCGCCACTTCACACAAATACATGAATACAACATTACAACATCCAAATACACTCAAGGCCCGACTACGGAGGCAAAATAAAAGAAGAACCCCAAAAGCGAAAAGGTCCCTGATCGACCCCAACTGGGCTCCACTACTGATCAACTAGAACGAAATAACACAAAGGACAAGATCTTCATCAAACTCCTCCTGAGCTTGGTTGCGTCATCTGCACGGACTCATCGGCACCTACAAGCTGGTTTTGAAAGTATCTGTGAGTCACGAGGACTCAGCAATCTCACACCCTCGCGATCAAGACTATTTTGCTTATGGGTAAGGTAAAGGTATGAGGTGGAGCTGCAGCAAGCGACTAGCATATATGGTGGCTAACATACGCAAATGAGAGCGAGAAGAGAAGGCAAAGCACGGTCGAGAAACTATGATCAAGAAGTGATCCTAGAACAACCTACGTCAAACATAACTCCAACACCGTGTTCACTTCCCGGACTCCGCCGGAAAGAGACCATCACAGTTACACACGCGGTTGATGCATTTTAAATTAAGGTCAACTTCAGGTTTTCTACAACCGGACATTAACAAATTCCCATCTGCCCATAACCGCGGGCACGGCTTTTGAAAGTTCAAATCCCTGCAGGGGTGTCCCAACTTAGCCCATGACAAGCTCTCACAGTCAACGAAGGATATTCCTTCTAGCGGGAAGACCCGATCAGACTCGGAATTCCGTTTACAAGACATTTCGACAAGGTAAAACTAAACCAGCAACACCGCCCGAATGTGCCGACAAATCCCGATAGGAGCTGCACATGTCTCTTTCTCAGGGCACACCGGATTGTCTTAACTTCCGGTAGGCCAGCCCAGAGTTGCCCCTGGTGGCCACCGGCGGCTGACAGGTTGGCCAACACTCAGAGGAGCACTGGCCCGGGGGTTTAAAATAATGATGACCCTTTGGCGCGCGACCCCCAAGGGAAAAGAAAAGGCTAGGTGGCAAATGGTAAAACCAATGTTGGGCATTGCTGGAAGAGTTTTACTCAAGGCGAACTGTCAAGGGGTTCCCATTATTACCCGACCGCGTAAGGAACGCAAAAATCTGGGAACATAACACCGATATGACGGAAACTAGGGCGGCAAGAGTGGAACAAAACACCAGGCATAAGGCCGAGCCTTCCACCCTTTACCAAGTATATAGATGCATTAATTAAATAAGAGATATAGTGATATCCCAACAAGTAAACATGTTCCAACAAGGAACAACAACTCCTTGTTCCAACAAGGAACATACTTCAATCTTCACCTGCAACTAACAACGCTATAAGAGGGGCTGAGCAAAGCGGTAACATAGCCAAACAACGGTTTGCTAGGACAAGGTGGGTTAGAGGCTTGGTTCAACAATATAGGAGGCATGATAAGCAAGTGGTAGGTATCGCAGCATAGGCATAGCAAAAGAGCGAGCAACTAGCAAGCAAAGATAGAAGTGATTTCGAGGGTATGATCATCTTGTCTGAAATCCTGCAAGGAAAAAGAACGAGTCCATGAAGAAGACAAACAGACGTAGACGAACGGGTCCTCACAAATGCGACGTTAATGGAACCAACCCGAAGAAGCAAACACCGAAAAGAAGCACACAACATAGTAAACAAACCACACATGAACATGGTATGATATGCGGGATGCGGAATGCGATGCATATGCAAGATTTGACAAGGAATGAATGAACCTGGACTCAACTTGGAAATCCAAGTGTTCCACTGGAAAGGTGAGATGAAATCGCTTGAAAACGATATAAAGAACGCCGGAATCGGAGTTACGGTTTGGAAATGGCAAGCAATTTAAATATGACTCCGGTCTGCGATATACAGCAAGTAGCCATCTAAATGCAACAAGATGAACATGCTATAGCACCCAAACATGGCAACAAAATACATGGCAGGGATCCATTCATGATGCTTAACAAAAGAGGAACACTGAGCTACGGCCAATTCATCCATTAACAGATCCAAACAGGCCTGGCAAAAATGCAAACGGTAAACAGATCTCAGACTTAGTGAAATCAACACTTGTCTGGAATTTCAGATCAAGTAGCACACTTTGGAGCATGAAAAACTATATGCTACAGGAACTTAACATGGCAAGGTAAAGCATGGCATGAAGCTACTCAAAGAGCTTAACAAAAGTCCCTTAGTGACCTTGAGCCAAAAGGGATCAGAAAATACATTTGCAAGCATGTGAACATGGCAAAAACATAATCAGACTCTCAGACTTAGTGAAAAACTGAGGAGGTGGGCCGGCGGGGACGTAGCTGGATCGCAGACGAGGCCGATTGGGCCGGCCTACGCGGGCGGCGCTGGAGGTCAACGGAGGCGCGGCGAGGGGTCCCGATCCGATCCGGGCGGGGCGGCGGCCATGGCGCGGCGGCAGTTCCTGGCGTGGCTCTGGCGAGCTCGAGGCGCGGGGCGGCCGGAGGGGGCGCGAGGAGCCCCGGATCTGGCGCCGGGCGGCCGGATCCGGTCATCTCCGGTGAGGGCGGCGGCAGGGACGACGTCAGCGAGTCGGCGGCGAGGTGTAACTGCCCGGCGAGGAGGAAATGGTAGCGGGGCGGCGCAGTGGCGTGAGTCGCCGGCGGCGCGACGCGGGGTCGCCGGCGGGAGGGATCCGGCGGCGCGGACGAGCAGCGTGCTCGGGTGGCGGATCGGGCAAGCGGGCCGGGAGGGGGCCCGCTTCAGGCCATGGCGGGCCGCGGAGGAGAGAGAAACCGGCAGAGGTGATGTGGCGGCGGCGGATTCGTCGGGGACGGCGGCGCGGACATGTCCGGCGCGGGGATATTTGTCCGGCGACACGAGAGGGAGCGGGGCTAGGGTTTGTACCGCGATTTTTGGGGAGGGGATCACATATTTATAGGTAGAGGGAGCTAGGAGAGTCTAAATGAGGTGCGGTTTTCGGCCACGCGATCGTGATCGAACGACCGAGAAGATGGAGGAGGTTTAGGTGGGTTTTGGGCCAAATTGGAGGGGTGTTGGGCTGCAACACACACGAGGCCTTTTCGGTCCCTCGGTTAACCGTTGGAGCATCAAATGAAGTCCAAATGGCACGAAACTTGACAGGCGGTCTACCGGTAGTAAACCAAGGCCGCTTGGCAAGTCTCGGTCCAATTTGGAAATGTTTAATCCCCACACACAAGAAGAAGGTAGAAATGACCACCGGAGGAGAACGGAGCGCCGGAATGCAAAACGGACAACGGGGAAAATGCTCGGATGCATAAGACGAACACGTATGCAAATGAAATGCACATGATGACATGATATGCAATGCATGACACGCAAGCAATGACAAGGCAACAACAGCGAATAACTGGATGACACCTGTCACATCGGTCTCGGGGCGTTACAACACTCCACCACTACGGGAGGATCTCGTCCCGAGATCTAGAATGGCACCGAAGGGAAAAAACGGAAGAGAACGAGGAGAGGTAAAGCTAAGTTGCTCCTTTGACAAACGAGTGAAACCAAAGAACCTTGAAAAGGTTTATACATTCCGAGAAAAGAATACAAGGAAGATAAATGAAGTTGAAAGCACTCCGCTAGCAAAGAGAAAACAAAGAAGAACAACTTTGGACAGCACTCCGATTGAAAAGAAAATGAATTGAATAAGAACTTGGTAAGATGAGAAGATACTTGATGAAATCACAACACATTGCCTCCAGAACTATTGAATGAATGGAACAAGGGGTAAGAAAGATCTCGGATAGCACTCCGGTTTAAAAGAGAAGAAAAACTTGATAAAATGAAAGAGCTTGAGCAAAGGGACACAATACTCCGGTTAAAAAGGATAAGCACGATCAAAACATGGTCCCGACAAAGCGAGAAGATGGGTTACATCACAATGCCTTCAGAACGGAGGAATAGAAGATAGATAATTGAAATAGGAGAAATGAGGAGAAAAATGCCAACTTCTGCCAAAAAGAGCTTGAGAAGGCATCCTTAGGAGAAGGGTCGAACGGAGTTGTTGGAAAACCAACAACGAAAATAATAAGCTTGATATGGTCTTATGGAATACATGTCAAATTATGAGGTGACAACCTGCCACTCACGGGAAAAGAATTGGATTGATATGAACAAATTTACGAGAAAGTATGTCGCACCGGAAAGGATAAATGAAGAAATTGGATCATTTATAAGCACCATAGATAGCAACAATCCTTAGGGAAGGCTTTAGGTGAAATTTTAACCCAAGATAACTCCAATGACGAGATAGATGGATTTAAAATACCTCATTCTTAACAACATGTGATTCATGAAACATGAACTCAAATTATCAAGAATGACATAATACCACCTCGAATGATACGGTTGAAAGAATTGCACTTTAAAATGCAAGATAAAGAATACTTGATCTCCTCTGAAAAGAATCTCGATGAACACTTCGAGAAGGAATTAAATCCTTGGTGAACCATCATGTAGAGCCTCCATGAAGAATTCCGTTAAACAAAAGGATGATCAAACGGAAGGAAAAAGAAGTTGAAAACACAAGGTGAATCCTTGTAAAGATTTTTGATAGATCTCCGTGATTCCATAATTGCGAGAGCTTGGAACTCCGGGAAAGAAAGATGAGCACTTGAAACCAAGAATAAGTATGATGAACCACTCCGAAAAACAGGAATTGAATAAACTCGATGAAACAAGAATAAGAATTACATTATGCGTATCCTTCACCAATTAAAATTGATGACAAGCAATGGAATTGGCATACTACTTATTCTTGTAGAAAGGATTACGATAGATATAGCGTCAACTTGAGAAGGTCTTCAACAAATCACCGGTCGGGATTGGAAAGAACGAATGAATTGATACTGAAGAGAGATCTTGAACGAACCACCGTAAGAATTAAAATGAACAAAGAAAAGATAAAGAAACACCGGAAAGAATTATAAAATGAACAGAGATTGAGAGGATTTAGATACATGAGAACGAAGAGATCACGAGCCGATTAAAGATCACTAGAACGAAGCACCGGTAAAATAGGAGAATGATAACTGACAGCTGAGAATGAATAAACCTGAATTGATGGACTCCGGATAACAAACTGAGAAGACTCTTGAATTGCTCCGGATAGGTGAAAATGAATACTCACGATCAAAACAATTATGAGAGGATGGAAACACGCTAGCACCACGAGTCTCTGAGAGAACGGATAAGATATGGAGGAAAACTCTTCTTCCGTCTTCAAATGTTGAGAATGACGACGAGAAACACCACCAAGAATTATTTAGACACTCCGGAAGAATCAAAACGAAGAGGTTGAGCCAACGATGAAAAGAATTTGAAAGATCTTGGAGAAGTACATTTGACTGATGATAACTCATTCTTAGGTCAAACTTTGACAAGTTGAGGATATCTCCGGGAAATAAGAAGAGTCAGGTAAGATCCTGGGAATAGACCTGTGGGTTAGGGCCCACTCAAAAGAAACACCGTTGAAATGATTAACAAAAGAGAAAGCACCGGTTGAATTAAATGGCTTGAATGAGATAACAACCTCGAAAGATCTTGAACGAATGCAGAGTGGAAACATGAATCTTCGAGATATCTTGAGCACTCCGGAACAATAGAATAGCGAGCGGTGAAAGATTATGAGGTGCACCGGCATGAGAAGGTATTTGCAACAAGGAAAGGATATAATTGGCAAAGCTTGAATTGAATTCATCGGATAAAAGAGAACGAAGAATGATGAACTAGAAGCTCCGTTAGCATCTTCCTGAGAATCACCAGATAAGAACATTGACGGAAAAGAATGGAGAGACTTCATATGAATAAAAGGATACTTGATAAACACATCGGATTCCTTGAAGAAAAAAGGGTGGGAGGGCGGGAAAAACAAAGGCAACTTGGAGACGGATGAAACAAACAACGTTGAGAATAAGTGATACTTGATCAAGCAGATGTTGAAAACGAACGGATCCACTTGAAGAGAAGCACACCAGTGAAAAGGATTGACATGACAAACTCGATGATCAAGAAGGATTGGTATCCACATAGAAATATGAGAACACCGTTTGGGGAAGGTATGGAATCAACACTTGACATTGAAGCAACTTGAATACCACAACTCCAAACAAAAACAAAGGATTGGCTTGCAGAATAAGCCGAAACAAACATATGATAGAGATTTCGTCCGAAGTTTTCATGGTGGGGCCTACACGGGCTCGATCGTACAACACCATCATGTACAAGGCAGTGCACATGACATACGAAGCGTCCCTGAGTCGGCATAGCCAAGGACTCTTTAAGACACAACGAGACCACTGTAAAACCGACCGTGAATAGGTGGACCACTAGACGTCGAACCCCAATTTCAAATCATACATCTGTCGGAAAGGTATCCTACGAGCTACTTGAATTCCCACCTATGAAACTCCTGAACCTTTCCGGTTATGCAATCAGGTGTTGGGGATACAGGGGAAGCATAATATCTCACCCAAAACTAGCAAATCCTACATCCAGTTGTATCCATCCTTCAACACATAACCAAGAAACCTTCGGAAATCGTCTACCTCAACCTTCGAAAAGCATCCGTTATACAAGTTATGGCGATACTCCCGAACTCCCGCCCCAGTACTGGGTGGCGTCGAGGTTATCTCACCAACGAACTGCATAAAAGAGATTTTCGATGTCGGCGTGCTAAACTCAGGTATTCCAGAACTGCAACGATAAAATTGTGACGACAACACCTCGGAGCTCAACTCCCCGGGACAACTGCCACAACCCCTAAAGACAGGAGGCACCAAGAACAATGTTCTCGTCACAAAACCATCGGAACGATTCCAAGATACCCGCGTGATCCTAAATTTTTTTTGTGAAATTTGAGAAGAGAAGAGTCAAAACTCTACGTCAGGATGCCTTACCAGAGCGATGAGGAGACTGGGGAGTAAAAAGAATTCCTAAACTCTCCGATATATAATTCCTAAATGACTCAAAACATTTTTCTAGACTCAACAACGACCGCTAAAAACGATCAAGCAGTGGGGGCTCCTAAGGTCAGGGAAGGCTCTGATACCAACTTGTAAACGCCCTCGATGCGGCTATATCTCCCACGTGTCGAAGCACGACTTAGAGGCATAACCGCATTGAAAGCAATGTCGCAAGTGAGGTAATCTTCACAAACAACCCATGTAATACATAAGGGAAAGAGATACATAGTTGGCTTACAATCGCCACTTCACACAATACATGAATAAAGCATTACAAACATCCAAATACAATCAAGGTCCGACTACGGAACCAAAATAAAAGAAGAACCCCAAAATGCGACAAGGTCCCCGATCGACCCCAACTGGGCTCCACTACTGATCAACTAGAACGAAACAACACAAAGGACAAGATCTTCATCGAGCTCCTCCTGAGCTTGGTTGCGTCATCTGCACGGACTCATCGGCACCTGCAAGCTGGTTTTGGAAGTATCTGTGCAGTCACGAGGACTCAGCAATCTCACACCCTCGCGATCAAGACTATTTAAGCTTATGGGTAAGGTAAAGGTATGAGGTGGAGCTGCAGCAAGCGACTAGCATATATGGTGGCTAACATACGCAAATGAGAGCGAGAAGAGAAGGCAAAGCACGGTCGAGAAACTATGATCAAGAAGTGATCCTAGAACAACCTACGTCAAACATAACTCTAACACCGTGTTCACTTCCCGGACTCCACCGGAAAGAGACCATCACGGTTACACACGCGGTTGATGCATTTTAAATTAAGGTCAACTTCAGGTTTTCTACAACCGGACATTAACAAATTCCCATCTGCCCATAACCGCGGGCACGGCTTTTGAAAGTTCAAATCCCTGCAGGGGTGTCCCAACATAGCCCATGACAAGCTCTCACGGTCAACGAAGGATATTCCTTCTAGCGGGAAGACCCAATCAGACTCGGAATCCCGTTTACAAGACATTTCGACAAGGTAAAACTAAACCAGCAACACCGCTCGAATGTGCCGACAAATCCCGATAGGAGCTGCACATGTCTCTTTCTCGGGGCACACCGGATTGTCTTAACTTCCGGTAGGCCAGCCCAGAGTTGCCCCTGGTGGCCACCGGCGGCTGACAGGTTGGACCAACACTCAGAGGAGCACCGGCCCGGGGGTTTAAAATAATGATGACCCTTTGGCGCGCGACCCCCAAGGGAAAAGAAAAGGCTAGGTGGCGAATGGTAAAACCAATGTTGGGCATTGCTGGAAGAGTTTTACTCAAGGCGAACTGTCAAGGGGTTCCCATTATTACCCGACCGCGTAAGGAACGCAAAAATCCGGGAACATAACACCGATATGACGGAAACTAGGGCGGCAAGAGTGGAACAAAACACCAGGCATAAGGCCGAGCCTTCCACCCTTTACCAAGTATATAGATGCATTAATTAAATAAGAGATATAGTGATATCCCAACAAGTAAACATGTTCCAACAAGGAACAACAACTCCTTGTTCCAACAAGGAACATACTTCAATCTTCACCTGCAACTAACAACGCTATAAGAGGGGCTGAGCAAAGCGGTAACATAGCCAAACAACGGTTTGCTAGGACAAGGTGGGTTAGAGGCTTGGTTCAACAATATAGGAGGCATGATAAGCAAGTGGTAGGTATCGCAGCATAGGCATAGCAAAAGAGCGAGCAACTAGCAAGCAAAGATAGAAGTGATTTCGAGGGTATGATCATCTTGCCTGCCCGCAAGGAAGAAGAACGAGTCCATGAAGAAGATAAACGGACGTAGACGAACGGGTCCTCACAAACGCGACGTTAATGGAACCAACCCGAAGAAGCAAACACCGGAAAGAAGCACACAACATAGTAAACAAACCACACATGAACATGGTATGATATGCGGGATGCGGAATGCGATGCATATGCAAGATTTGACAAGGAATGAATGAACCTGGCCTCAACTTGGAAATCCAAGTGTGCCACTGGAAAGGTGAGATGAAATCGCTTGAAAACGATATAAAGAACGCCGGAATCGGAGTTACGGTTTGGAAATGGCAAGCAATTTAAATATGACTCCGGTCTGTGATATACAGCAAGTAGCCATCTAAATGCAACAAGATGAACATGCTACAGCACCCAAACATGGCAACAAAATACATGGCAGGGATCCATTCATGATGCTTAACAAAAGAGGAACACTGAGCTACGGCCAATTCATCCATTAACAGGTCCAAACAGGCCTGGCAAAAATGCAAACGGTAAATATATCTCAGACTTAGTGAAATCAACACTTGTCTGGAATTTCAGATCAGGTAGCACACTTTGGAGCATGAAAAACTATATGCTACAAGAACTTAACATGGCAAGGTAAAGCATGGCATGAAGCTACTCAAAGAGCTTAACAAAAGTCCCTTAGTGACCTTGAGCCAAAAGGGATCAGAAAATACATTTGCAAGCATGTGAACATGGCAAAAACATAATCGGACTCTCAGACTTGGTGAAAAACTGGAGCAGGCAAAACAGATATCAAGTAGGCATGTTTACGAGCTCGATGCACTCACTACAGAGCATGTCATGACAATCTAAGCATACACCCATCAAGAATACATATAATATAAGCTAGACATGGCAAGAATAACAACATAGCATGGATGGATCAACCACAACATCCTCGGCAAAATCGCTAACAAGTAGACAATCTGCCCAGATTCACGAAATGACAAAAGTAGAGCTCGATTGACTCAAGCTAGGGTGCTCCATAATTGCAAACAAAGACATGGATCGATAGAGCACTACAAGATTAACAAATCATCCTTACTGATCATCCTCAAAAGAGGCACGGATCACTAGGAAACAACATGAACATATGGCATATTGAGATAAACAGATCAAGGACTTAGTGGAAATGCTAAGTCCCTGAAATCAGCATTAACGAATGCACCACTTTGCAAGATTGTGCTAGTCACCACACACATCACAAAAATACATGGATTTCACCTCTGGAAAGATGGCAAAGCATAAAACAAAATACATGTAGAGCTCAGGGACATATCATGCACACATTAATCATAGCAAAAATGACAAATAGCTAACTGGAGCAGCAGATCTGACAATTAACTCAAATAGCATTCTTCCAACAGCATTTCGGGCATCAAGATGAACTCAAATGAAAATGATGCAATGAGATGAAATGATGTGCTCTCTGAGACGAACATTTTGATATGCTATGTGCATGAATCGGAGCTACGGATGATGAGTTATGGCATGATGAACATGGGCATATGAAACATGGAAAACTCGGGGACTTAGTAGAATTTATAGACCTCGCGAAAAATGCACCGGGCCTGAGGAGGTGGGCCGGCGGGGACGTAGCTGGTCCGCAAACGAGGCCGACTGGGCCGGCCCACGCGGGCGGCACTGGAGGTCCACGGAGGCGCGGCGAGGGGTCCCGATCCGATCCGGGCGGGGCGGCGGCCATGGCGGCGCGGCGGTTCCCGGCGTGGCTCCGGCGAGCTCGAGGCGCGGGGCGGCCGGAGGGAGCGCGAGGAGCCCCGGATCTGGCGCCGGGCGGCCGGATCCGGTCATCTCCGGTGAGGGCGGCGGCAGGGACGACGTCAGCGAGTCGGCGGCGAGGTGTAACTGCCCGGCGAGGAGGAAATGGCAGCGGGGCGGCGCGGTGGCGTGAGTCGCCGGCGGCGCGACGCGGGGTCGCTGGCGGGAGGGATCCGGCGGCGCGGACGAGCAGCGCGCTCGGGCGGCGGATCGGGCAAGCGGGCCGGGAGGGGGCCCGCTTCAGGCCATGGCGGGCCGCGAAGGAGAGAGAAACCGGCAGAGGTGATGTGGCGGCGGCGGATTCGTCGGGGACGGCGGCGCGGACATGTCCGGCGCGGGGATATTTGTCCGGCGACGCGAGAGGGAGCGGGGCTAGGGTTTGTACCGCGATTTTTGGGGAGGGGATCACATATTTATAGGTAGAGGGAGCTAGGAGAGCCAAATGAGGTGCGGTTTTCGGCCACGCGATCATGATCGAACGACCGAGAAGATGGAGGAGGTTTAGGTGGGTTTTGGGCCAAATTGGAGGGGTATTGGGCTGCAACACACACGAGGCCTTTTCGGTCCCTCGGTTAACCGTTGGAGCATCAAACGAAGTCCAAATGGCACGAAACTTGACAGGCGGTCTACCAGTAGTAAACCAAGGCCGCTTGGCAAGTCTCGGTCCAATCCGGAAATGTTTAATCCCCACACACAAGAAGAAGGTAGAAATGACCACCGGAGGAGAACGGAGCACCGGAATGCAAAATGGACAACGGGGAAAATGCTCGGATGCATGAGACGAACACGTATGCAAATGAAATGCACATGATGACATGATATGCAATGCATGACACGCAAGCAATGACAAGGCAACAACAGCGAATAACTGGACGACACCTGTCACATCGGTCTCGGGGCGTTACAACACTGTCACCCATAAGTCGCCAGGCTCGAGCGGGTCACTTAGTGAGTCGTCCAGTCAGGGCGGGTCATTAATGAGTCGCCAAGTCCGGCCGGGTTATACATCTGGCCGGGTCATACCGCGGGGTATATCCCCGACAGTTCCCGTCCGGTCATGCTGCCACACGTCCCTTCCTGGGCCCGTAGTTTTAGGCCCTGTGTTGTTGCCCCCCCAATGGGCAAAACGTGCATGCCGTGGGCCCAGGGCTACTATCGGCCTAGTGGAAACCAGGGTACCACGGGCCACCTGCCTATGACCCAGGAAGGGGCCCGTGGCCCAACTCATGAGGCAGCCACTAGCGGGTGCCACGAGCCAGCAGCCTCACGAGGGCCCTACCCCACGAGGGGTTTGCTTTTACGAAGGACTTCACTGAAACTACCATCACGGCGAGCTGCCTCGGGAGGCCTCCCTCACGAAGTGCCCTCTCTCGAGGCCTCCCTCGCGAGGCGCCCTCTCTTGAGGCCTCCCGAGGAGTCGTGCAGGGCAGGTGCCATCTGTCACATGTGTGACGTTAACCGAGCAGGCGCCAGCCAGGACACTTTTCCATTTGGTGCTAAGGGAGCAGCTGTGCCTACCTGCCCCGAAAGCATGTCCCAAGGGTTCCCCTTTGGTGATAGAAGACCAAGACAGTGGCGCGGCAGGACGGAGGTCATCGTGGAGCCCTTGGCGCGCCATGGACAACACATTTGGAGGCGAAGACCACCTTTCGTCAAGAGAAGCATTGGCGCCTATCCCCTTTCACATTGCCGCTCTGTGGTATCCCTTCCCTGCTCATATGTTCGGGAAGGAGGTCCAAGGCATCTATATAAGGGACAATGTGGCCACCATAGCAAAGGATCGACTCCCGCCCAAATCCTAGCGCCATTGCTAGCATCTAAAGAGCTCTGGCTCATCTTGTAGCTCCAAGAGCACTGTCCACAAGCAATACAACCAAGCAGGAGTAGGGTATTACACCACATGGTGGCCCGAACCTGGGTAGCTCACTGTGCCCTCGTCACGCCTAGCTCGTAGCCTCATAACACAAAGTCAACCCCCTAGAGCTTGAACTAGAGTTTTTGGAGGATTTTCCCTAGCTCAGAATTAATCCCCCGACAAGATGTTTTGATCGGTCCTATTTATGCATGGCAAAAGATAACCATCATAATTCACCCACCTTCTGAACCGTCTTTGCGTCAAGGCCAGCCATCACCGAGCCACACACATCGAGCGACTCTTATTGTTGTCCCGATCCTAGCTTGTACATCCCTCTGATGGAGGAGGATGGATTTATGAAGTACTACCTTTGTTCCTATATGTAAGATATTTTACTGGTTCAATATGCCACGGTGTACTGTTCGTTTGGCATGTGATCACATAGACTAAGTTCGTAGTTGGAGAAGATTCTTACTCATTGTTGCTTTGCTTCATGGCTGCAGTTGGTCTTTGCGCCAATCCCACAGCAGGTCATTTAACTCCACTCGGTGCTAGCTAGCTGGTCGAGTTTATATTTGTGTTGTTTTGTTAGAGAGATGTGTATGTATGTGTTGTGTGTCCGTTTTTGAAGGTTTAGGTTATTTTGTCGCCATGGTGTGCTTAGACTTATATCAATCCGACTGTTCGGTTGCCCAATTGATACTCCTTGCAGCTATCTGTCTGTTTGGTCATGCCCGGGCAGACGATCTCCTTGCCGACCACCTTGAATGATCATCGTCAAGGCAAATACATGTGTAGTGTGAACATAATCATTTCCAGAAAATTGAGTAAAACAACTGTTCAAATGGTTCACTTAAATTTCGGCCTGCAGTTTCAAATAGTTCACGTAACTTCCGACTTGTAGTTGATCTTTGTGGCAACGGGTCATATAGTTAATGTAATAACAACTTGAAAATCAAGCACCAAAATAATTGAGCCACTATTGCAATTAACTAGCCGAACATTTAATTAAGCATGCAGTTAATTAGGTCAATTTGGAAACTAAGACATTAATGCCATTAATTAGCTTGCCAATTAATTAGGCAACAGTTAATTAGGTTCGTTTAAATAGAGATTTTTTCCAACGGTCTAATAATAAAAAGTAACCATGCTTCATGATTCGCCGACCCTATAATCTCAGACGAAGTACTTTTTTCTAGCGAGATAATAATAAAAAAATGGCAATGCTTTGTGGCTTGATATGTTTCAAACGTATCTATAATTTTTTATTGTTGCATGCTATTATATTATCTGCTTTGGATGTTTTATATGCATTAATATGCTATTTTATATGATTTTGGGGACTAACCTATTAACCTAGAGCCTAGTTTCTATTTTCCCTTGTTTTAGAGTTTCATAGAAAAGGAATACCAAATGGAATAAAACCTTCGTCATGATTTTTTTGACCAGAAGACACCCAGGAGACTTGGAGTACAAGTCAGAGGAGCCTCGAGGCGGCTGACGATGACATGTACCTAGGGTAGGGTCATAGGCCTGACCTAGACGCCCTACCCAAGGACACTACCGTAGAGTCAAGAGCATTCAAAGTACAACAGAAGATACCGACTGAAATCACCTAAGAGTGCAATCCACTCGACCAGCTATCTCACTCGAATACCCCAATTTCACTCGACCAAGACAGAGTTACTCGACCATAAGAAGAGTCACTTGGAGAATAGAAGATCTAAAGCCACCCCAGGATGGCAACGGTCAGGCATTCACTCCGTAGTCTTAAAGATCATTATAGTCATTTATTGCTAGAGTTACGAGTAACACCCTTGCCTTAAACGTACATTGAACATGTGTAACTGAGGGCTGGAGGGCCCTGACGCACTCTATATAAGCCACCCCCTCCTCTGGCACAAGGGTTCACACCCCCTGTAACTCTCATGCATAATCCAGTCGACAAAGCCTCCGGGCACCGAGACGTAGGGCTATTACTTCCTCCGAGAAGGGCCTGAACTCATAAATCTTGCATGCACAACCTCGCCATAGCTAGGGCCTTGCCTCCTCCTACGTACCCCCTATTCTTACTGTTAGGTTTGTTCCCACGACAATTGGCGCCCACCATGGGGCCGGCGTCTTAGCGACTTCCGGTGAGGTTGCAATTTCTCCGATCTCCATCAACATGGTTTCCGGCGGTGGTTTGTCATTGGGCCACGAGATCCGTCTCGGTGCGCTTGTCTTCATCGCCGATGACTCCTCTTGGCTCCAAGAAGCCCCCCTCGATGTCGAGGCCCTTCCCATCCGCGGGGCAGCTCATTTCCGCGCAAGTGCTTGCGGCGTCCTCCTGCGGCAGCCGTCGACCCAGTATCGGCCGGCTCCCGCGGCGTCCACTCTCCTCATTGTACGCCCCCACAAGCGGTCCGGTCGGTCGCGGCTCCAGCGATGGGTAAAGCACGCGGTGGCTCGACAGTCAACCACCCCTCAAGTTGCAGCTATCGAGCCCGACGAATCCCTCTACTGACCGTTCGACCTGTCGATTAGTTCCGCGGACACTCTTTCCGAGTGCGGAAGTAGAAACCCTGCGGCGGAAATCCTCATGGTCGACTCGCCTCGCAGCCCACCTGGGTTCCGTCGCGGTGGCGGCGGCGACCCATCGCGTGGTCACAATGAATATCACCCCGAAGCTCTCACTTCGGAGCAAAGGGAGGAGCTGCATCGTGATGTCTACTACACAACCTTCTTCTTGTAGACGTTGTTGGGACTCCAAGTGCAGAGGTTTGTAGGACAGTAGAAAATTTCCCTCAAGTGGATGACCTAAGGTTTATCAATCCGTGGGAGGCGTAGGATGAAGATGGTCTCTCTCAAACAACCCTGCAACCAAATAACAAAGAGTCTCTTGTGTCCCCAACACACCCAATACAATGGTAGATTGTATAGGTGCACTAGTTCGGCGAAGAGATAGTGATACAAGTGCAATATGGATGTTGGATAAAGGTTTTTGTAATCTGAAAATATAAAAGCAGCAAGGTAGCAAGTGGTAAAAGTGAGCGTAAACGGTATTGCAATGCTAGGAAACAAGGCCTAGGGTTCATACTTTCACTAGTACAAGTTCTCTCAACAATAATAACATACTTGGATCATATAACTATCCCTCAACATGCAACAAAGAGTCACTCCAAAGTCACTAATAGTGGAGAACGAACGAAGAGATTATTGTAGGGTACAAAACCACCTCAAAGTTATCCTTTCTGATCAATCTATTCAAGAGTCCGTAGTAAAATAACATGAAGCTATTCTTTCCGTTCAATCTATCCTAGAGTTCGTACTAGAATAACACCTTAAGACACAAATCAACCAAAACCCTAATGTCACCTAGATACTCCAATGTCACCTCAAGTATCCGTGGGTATGGTTATACGATATGCATCACACAATCTCAGATTCATCCATTCAACCAACACAAAGAACTTCAAAGAGTTCCCCAAAGTTTCTACCGGAGAGTCAAGACGAAAATGTGTGCCAACCCCTATGCATAAGTTCATGAGATCACGGAACTCGCAAGTTGATCACCAAAACATACATCAAGTGGATCACGTGATATCCCATTGTCACCACAGATAAGCACATGCAATACATACATCAAGTGTTCTCAAATCCTTAAAGACTCAATCCGATAAGATAACTTCAAAGGGAAAACTCAATTCATTACAAGAGAGTAGAGGGGGAGAAACATCATAAGATCCAACTATAATAGCAAAGCTCGTGATACATCAAGATCGTGTCGAATCGAGAACACGAGAGAGAGAGAGAGATCAAATGCATATCTACTGGTACATACCCTCAGCCCCGAGGGTGAACTACTCCCTCCTTGTCATGGAGAGCGCCGGGGTGATGAAGATGGCCACCGGAGAGGGATTCCCCCCTCCGGCAGGGTGCCGGAACGGGTCTAGATTGGTTTTCGGTGGCTACAGAGGCTTGCGGCGGCGGAACTCCCGATCTAGGTTTCTTTCTGGAAGTTTTGAGTTATATAAGAGGTGTTGGAGTCGGGGAGAAGTCAGGGGGGTCCCCGAGGCGGCCACGAGGCAGGGGGCGCGCCCAGGGGGTAGGGCACGCCCCCACCCTCGTGGTGGCCTCGGGACTCTTCTGGCCTACCTCCGGTACTCCGTGGTCTTCTTCTGGTCCAAAAATGATCTCCGTGAAATTTCAGGTCAATTGGACTCCATTTGGTTTTCCTTTTCTGTGATACTCAAAAACAAGGAAAAAACAGAAACTGGCACTGGGCTCTAGGTTAATAGGTTAGTCCCAAAAATCATATAAAATAGCATATAAATGCATATAAAACATCCAAGGTTGATAATATAATAGCATGGAACAATAAAAAATTATCGATATGTTGGAGATGTATCAAGCATCCCCAAGCTTAATTCCTATTCGTCCTCGAGTAGGTAAATGATAAAAACAGAATTTTTGATGTGGAATGCTACCTAACATATTTATCCATGTAATTCTCTTTATTGTGGCAACAATATTCAGATCCATAAGATTCAAGACAAAAGTTTAATATTGACATAAAAATAATAATACTTCAAGCATACCAACTAAGCAATTATGTCTTCTCAAAATAACATGGCCAAAGGAAGCTTATCCCTACAAAATCATATAGTTTGGCTATGCTTCATTTTCGTCACACACGAATGCACAACCCCGATGACAAGCCAAGCAATTGTTTCATACTTTAGTAATCTCAAACTTTTTCAACTTTCATGCAATACATGAGTGTGAGCCATGGATATAGCACTATGGGTGGAATAGAATATAATGATGGGGGTTATGTGGAGAAGACAAAAAAGGAGAAAGTCTCTGTCGGTGTCAAAACCGGCGGATCTCGGGTAGGGGGTCCCGAACTGTGCGTCTAAGGCAAATGGTAACAGGAGGCAGGGGACACGATGTTTACCCAGGTTCGGGTCCTCTTGATGGAGGTAATACCCTACGTCCTGCTTGATTGTTCTTGATGATATGAGTATTACAAGAGTTGATCTACCACGAGATCGTAGGGGCTAAACCCTAGAAGCTAGCCTATGGTATGATTGTCTGTTGTCCTACGGACTAAACCCTCCGGTTTATATAGACACCGAATGGGGCTAGGGTTACATAGAGTCGGTTACAAGGGAGGAGATTTACATATCCGTATTGCTAAGCTTGCCTTCCACGCCAAGGGAAGTTCCATCCGGACAAGGGATGAAGTCTTCAATCTTGTATCTTCATAGTCCAACAGTCCGGCCAAAGGATATAGTCCGGCTGTCCGGAGACCCCCTAATCCAGGACTCCCTCAGTAGCCCCTGAACCAGGCTTCAATGACGATGAGTTTGGCGCGTAGTTTTGTCTTCGGCATTGCAAGGTGGGTTTCTCCTCCGAATACTCCATAGAAGATATTGAACACAAGGATAGTATCCGGCTCTGCAAAATAAGTTCCACATACCACCGTAGAGAGAATAATATTTCCACAAATCTAATCTGCTGACACGTTTTGACAACATGACATCATGCCATGGCCCGGTCATTATTCAAACCGTTTTTCTCAACCAGCATCGCACATATCGCGAGGCGGTTTTCCTGACACGTCTTGTCAAAGCAAAGATCGTGTCCCCCTTATTACGGGATTCTCATTAATACGGACGTGGGTGACCCAATCATGCCCGTTGGTATGACTCCTCAATTTTAGGCAAGTCCCAAACGGCCACGAGGAGGACGCTTGATATTCACCCTCTTTATAGAGAGGCCAAGGCCTGTCGTTTTTTCCCTCTCGTGCTCAATCGAATCCTTCCCCCTCCTCGAGTTCCAACACCCAAGGCGCAGGTCAGGCGCTTCAGACCTTCATCCATGTCCCGATCCAATCTCCAAGGTCGGTGGATGCCTTCCTCTGTCACAAAGGAGGACATCAAGAAGCTGAGAGAGGCCAGGTATCTGACCGCCGAAATCTCGCACAGGCTGCCCGCCCGAGGGCAGGTCATCCCCACTCCCGAACCCAATGAGAGTGTTGTGTTCATCTCTCACTTCCTTCGAGGGCTAGGCCTCGCTCTGGATCCCTTTGTTAGGGGGCTCATGTTCTATTATGGGCTGGATTTCCATGATCTGGCCCCGGATTCCCTCCTTCACATCTCGTCGTTCATCGCCGTGTGTGAGGCCCTCCTCCGCATTACCCCACACTTCGGCCTCTGGCTCAAGACCTTCAATGTGAAGCCGAAAATGATCGAGGGGTGGCACGCAGAGTGCGGAGGTGCCGTAATAAGCAAAAGCGCTGAGTCTCCATGGCCAGAGGGTTCTTTCCCGGAGGTGTCCAGTTTGTGGTAGCGGGAGTGGTTCTATATCACAACTCCCCGGAGTTCCAAGTGGGTAGCCGCCCCTGCCTTTCGCTCAGGCCCCCCACTACAACTGACGTCATGGATCAACAAGGGGCTGAAGTGGGGGCCAGTAAATGATGTGACTATATTGCAGAGTCGCATCCGAGATCTCCTTGAGAGAGATGCCAGCCTGGTCTCGGTAATGCAAGTTATGGTAGTTCGTCGAGTCCCGCCTTGCAAACGTCGACCCCTCCGTATGTGGGAGTTCAACCCGGAAGGACCGTGAACTATTCAGCACTTCCTCGGCATGACACTCGAAGAGATGTACAAATTGTTCTTCGGACCCCAAATAAAGTGTCCGGACACCACTGAGGATGCGGGTCTGAGCTGTAATCGCCCTGATACCCAAGTAAGTAATCCCATGGCCGAACACGCTGTCTTTTTATTCATCATAACATCATTCTGAAAAGTCGCTCTTTGACCAGGACTGGATAACCAAGGCGAAGATGATCAGGTGTTCGGCCCCCCTTCCCGAAGGCCTGGCCAATCCCGTACTAGACATAATGCTCGAGTCGGCGCCTTATCAGGCGCCCTCAGGGGAAGATAAAGGGGGGAATACAGAGGCTGAAAGCGGGCCTCACTCACTATTCATCCAAACTGGGGGAATTAGCGCCTCCGCGAAGGAGGATAACCAGGGAGAAGAATTTGACATCCCCTCTCCCCAAGGAAGGAAGAGGAACACCTCTGAAGACCCGGAAACAAAGGTTTTCAAACGGGGGAAGAAATCTTCACCAGAGGGTCCCGCCTTGGAGGGTACTCTTGCCACACAGTGCCCGCAAGGGGATCGGCCCTGGACCGAGCTGTAAGTAAACAAAAAGTACTTAATAGTGAAAATATCCTACCTTACTTCTGAAGATAATAACCGAAGCTTATATCTTGTAGTTCGAATCGTAGCCCTTCTCGACAGAGTTCATCTTCGGGGGATCTTCTTCCGGAGATGATGGAGAGCGAAACACCTCCCCTTGCCACCCCGCCTCATGAGGCGGGCGATTGTGAAGTGTTGTCGCGGAGGGTTTCTCCTAATCCGCCAAGGCTAGAGGGTAATCCTTTGGCCACCCGGAGTCCTCAGTATTCGTCTCCTAAAGAGAGCAACATAAAGAGTCCGGAACCGTACAATGTGCGGTTGGACGCACTGAAGGATCTTCTGGAGCAAGCGGCCATCTCAGAAGCGCATCGTATACTAATGGGTACGGTAATTGAAAGGATTTCATCCGCCAAAAGCGGGTTGCATGAAGCTTTTACGAGTCTGCTGAAAGGCTTTGAGGTACGTGAAATAGTGTATGTTTTTGACAGTACCGCACATGTTAGGTGTGCCCTATGCAGATAGTAGCCCCTGAGACTCTGGTTGTCATCGAAAACGGCGGCAAACAGAGGATCATAGTCCCAGGTAATAACCAGACCGCCTTTATGTGCAGGTGGCTGAAGGTCCGGTGGCTAGCCGGACTGATGAGTTTGCCGAGCTAAAGCGGCAACTTGATGCGGCAGATGCCGACATCGTGCTTGTCAACAAGCAGCTTGACGAGGCACAGGGTAAGTGATTTCTCTGGTGATCAACACATAGTAAGAGGAGCATGATGCCAGTATCTTTAATATGTTGTGACTGCAGATGGAGCTGCCACCATGGAGACCCTTCGGGCGGAACTTGCCCGAGCCAAGGAGCAAGCCAGAAATAGCGATGCGGCCGCTCTAAAGGCGGTCGAAGAGCTGAGGGCCGAACAGGCCGCACATTGCCAGAGCAAGGAAAGAATGGCCAAGATGGCCGTTGAGTTGAAAGATGCCGCCGAACGTTACCAGCTTCTTGAAGAAGAAAGCTGCGCGAAGGCGACGGACCTGGAGAAGGCCATGGTAGCAGCCAAGGAAGCCCGCTCCAAAATACGAGCGACAAAGGAGGAGCTGCATCAAGCTGGAGATATCGCAGCCGGGAAGCCCTTTTTGTTGCGGACTAAGTTCGGAGACCCGAAGTATGCTCCTCTTGATCAACTATGGAGTTCTGCAGACTCATACGTGGATTTGGCAGCAAGTGCTGCTGATGCGGCCGAGTACTTCAAGGATCAAAAAGATCGTGAAGTGGAGAAGCTTTTCTGGTCACAGTTCCATGCTCCAGTGCGTCTGCTGCTGTTGAATGAGCAAATGGCCGAGTGGGCCGAGCTCCATAGGTTGTCCGTACTTGCCATGAGGTCTGTTGTGGATCATCTGTGGCTGGGAGGGCCAAGGCCGAATAGTTACTTTAGTTTAGTGCAACAATTCCTTGGTGCTGTGCTGCACATCGACGCTATGAAGAGGTCGGCATGCATAGAGGGTGCGCGGATGGCACTTGCCTGTGTCAAGACATACTAGGCAGAGATGGAGGCCACCACTATTGCAACACAGGGTTCGGCCATGGGCCGAGTAGCTGCCGAGCACTACTTTGAAGAAGTCCTTGAAGGCGCTCGTTCGATAGAGGCTCAGTGCTCGAAGAATATTATGTTCTAGTGACATGTATTCCCATTGTAAAAACAATGTTTTATTGAATTATAAAGCTTGTGTTTATTCTTTTGCCCGAAAGTATTATGCTGCCTCCTGTGCGTCCGTTTATGTATATATGTATATAACCTTAAAGATTGCAGTCGTCGGCTTCAGCCCCCACACATATAATGCGGGGGTGTTCGCAAAAAACACGTATTCACACTTGATCCAACGTCTTGGTCCATAAAGGAGGTGGTGGCGCAGTGAACGAGGCAATCGGACTATATTGCTTTAACACTTTCACTTAGCCATAGGAGTTTGATGGCGGGACTACTAGATAGCCCTTGGTACCTCCGCGCTCGTCCGAATACGGGGCGCGTACGTACATGACCGGGGAACGGCCCTTCGTTAATGCGGAGGAATCCCGAAGATTCCTCTAAGTCATCGAGTGGTTGACCAGTCTCGCGCTTTATCATGACAGTCAGTTTTCGGCTTTCTCTACTGAGGTGCTCATCCGGATGAACCAGGGCACAATCGCAGTAATTCTCCCAGTGCTACTTTAGCCGATATAGCGGAACGTAAGGTACCAAAACATGGGAGCCGGGCAAACCCAACATTTGACCAAAGACATGATTCGGAGCTGATGCATATAAGGCCAAACTCGTGACGCCGAACACTCCCTAAGGTATTCGGTCTTTATAATATATGCCGGGCTGAACAATGCCCTTAATAATAAACCCCGAGTGTCCAGGCACGTGCAATATCCTGACGTGGCCACATGCCAATAACGTCAGCATCCTTCTCGGTTGTATTGAGTATCCGGAGGATGTGAACGACAAGAGATAGTAAAAAAAGGTTTACGCAGGGTCTTAATCTGAAAAGAAACCTTTGAGCGGGTCCCTGCTGCACGTCTGCGCCTGTGTCTCCGTTGTGCCATGTCCTGGATGGGTGTAGCACTATTGCACTACAAAAAAAGACACATCCTTGACATTTTGGGCCGAACGAATTTTTTTCCTGTCATACATATGACACTTCTATGACGATAATTGTGACAAAACCCGGTATCATCATAGATGTGGCGGGCTCCTACTTCTATGACAAAAAATCATGACAGAAAATGGGCTTTTTGTCCTGGGCGGGCTAGAGACGCAGCTGCATGATATTCTTTGGGTCGTCCATGACGGAAAAAACCGTGGTAGAAGCGAGGGCAAGGAAAATTTTGGGGAGTTCCCGGTTACAGTGAGAGGTCGGGGGTCGAGCGATGGACGTTTCTCTCGTACACGTATGCGCGTGTGTGCGAGGCATTGGCTCTAACTGAACCCGAGCGAGGCGTTGGGCTCTAACTGAACCCGAGCGAGGCGTTGGGCTCTAACTGAACCCAAGTGATTGCACTGCAGGCTACGTGTTACTGAACCCGAGCGATCGATCGATGGCTGTTAACTGAACCCGATCGAGCGACTCCTTCTCTACTGCTGCTAACTGAAGCCGATCGATGCTGCCTCTAGATGAATAGTGAGTGTTGCGGGGGGGGGGGGGGGGGGGGGGGGGGGGGGGTTGGATGAACAGTTCCTGGTGGGGGTGGATGAACAGGACCCCGTGGTGTTGCCTCTGGATGAACATGACCCTGATCGATCGAGCCGGTTGGGGCTGGATGAACAGGACCCCGTGGAGGACAGGATTAATAGTAGACTGTGGAGGGCAGGAAGAACAGTAGCCCGTGGAGGGGTGGTTGAACAGGAGTCCGTGGAGAGGGCTGGTTGAACAGTAGCCGGTGGAGTAGCGCGCGGTGGAGGCTGGATGAACAGGAGCCCGTGGATGAACAGTCGCAGGTGGAGGCTGGAGGAGGTCGACGGTGGATGAACAGTAGCTCGTGGAGGCTGGAGGGGGTCGACGGTGGAGATGAACAGTATCCCGTGGAGTCCCGTTTTGCGGTACGCCACACCCCTCCCGATGAACAAGACCCCTGTTTCGACCGTAGCGCTCCAACACAAGTCTGTTTCGTCCGTTTTGTGGTACGCCACACCCTCCCGATGAACATGACCCCCATTTCGACCGTAGGAGGTCCGTTTCCTCTGTTTTGCGGTACGCCAGACCCCTCCTGATCAACAGGACCCCGTTCCGAACATAGGAGGCCCGTTTCCTCCATTGTGCGGTACGCCATGCCTCGTTTCCATCGCCTGTTCCGTCCAAGCCCTCCCGATGAACACGACCACACATTCCGTTCCGACCCAGCCGGTTGGCTCCCATGCGTTCCGTTGCCTCCCCATGAACACGATGCATTCCGTTGCCTCCCCATGAACACGACGACGACGCTATTTCTCCGTTCTGACCCAGCAATGTACACGAGCCCTGGCCGTATGTATGCGCGAGTAGGCGTTCGAGACCCCGCCTGTATGTACACATACGTGGCCGTATTTTCTTTCTTGCACCCTGGCCGCCGTACGTACGTGTACATGCTACGTGCGCGCCTCTACTATGACACGTGCGCGCCTCTACTACGACACGTGCGTGCCTCTACATCGACCAGTATGTACGTACACGTTCGCGACCAGAATGACAACGCTACGTATGCTTCGACCAGGTGGGTCCCGACTATCAGGCACTTCCTTGCCTGCGAAGATGTAGCTGGTGGGTCCCAGCAGTCAGGGGGCGAATCGTTTTTTTGCCCGGACGCACTTCCTTGCATGCGAAGATGTAGCTGGTGGGTCCCAGCAGTCAGGGGGAAATATTTTTTCGCGAAATACAGTGGCCCGTCCGGTGGGTCCCAGCTGTCAGGTGGAGGAATCATTATTTTCCGCGTAATAAGGAGGCACTTCCTTGCTGCGGCCGTGGACCCAGCTGTCAGCCTCTCCATGTACAGTCCACGTCCGATGGAAGTCGTTCCTTGACCACGTTGACCACGCCGTGCCGAGAGCACCAGGGCGGTGGACGACGGCGAGGCCTAGGAAGGGGACGCCACGAAGGCAGGGAAGACTCGGCAGTTGTTTCCCACGCGGAGGGGAGTACGACTGTATGAGGGTTTACTGGTTCGTCTGCCGTCTCCGGAGAATAACAGCAGGTGTGGGTGAGTAGAGGGATGGCTAGGCCAGCGATGGGAGTACGGTCGGGCGGTGAGGCCTGCGCGGCAGCACAGCCGGCCGCGAGGAGGAGGGAGCAGGCAGTCCCGTCGGCGCTTGTTTGAGCGGCTGGAGCAGGAAGAGCAGAGATTGAAGAAGCACGACGGCCGTTGGATGGACATCCAACAGTCAGTGCTTGTGCGTCAACCTTTTTTTAGGAAAGCCTCAAATCTGTGGAAAACAGCATACAACCCATCTGCCATTATTTCTAATAATTTACATCCCATTTGCTAATTCTTAAGGTTTTTTTTGGAGCCCATATTCTTTTTGTTA
The DNA here is from genome assembly GCF_003073215.2 of Triticum urartu. NCBI lineage: Eukaryota > Viridiplantae > Streptophyta > Magnoliopsida > Poales > Poaceae > Triticum > Triticum urartu. The sequence goes on from NC_053022.1 coordinate 332,934,236, forward strand.
GCATTACAGCCCATATTGTGGCAACGGTTAAAAAATTATACGAAATTTTGCATATTTTGGTGCGGTCCGAACTGTTTTTAATCCTGAAATTTCGACTCACATTCAAACTAATTTTAAAAATAAATGTATATCAATATAAAATCCAACAAATTCTCCATGCATAAAAATTAATGTAATTTAAAATCTTGAAATGAAAAAAAAGATATTTTAAACTAATTGCCGGTTTGATGTGTTTTAAAAATGTACAACCCATTTTTCATTACCGATGGGCCATTTTCTCGGCCAGCTGAATGAAAGCTCTCCTCGTCTTGAAAGATTTGCAGCCCAACAGGCCTGACAAAGCGACTTACTTGGCAAATCACAAAAAAAACTAGGTTGTGGCCGTGGACCCAGCTGTCAGCCTCTCCACATATAGTACTCTTCCGGTGGAAGTCGTTCCTTGACCACATTGACCACGCCACGCGGAGAGCACCACGGCGGTGGACGACGGCGAGGCCTAGGAAGGGGACGGCGCGGCAGTGGAAGCCCGCGCGGAGAGGACTACGAGGGTTCACTGGTTCGGCTGCGGTGTGAGGCTGCCGTCGCCGCAGGGCCTGGCCAGCGGTGGGAATAGTAGGGGGCGGTGAGGCCTCTGCGGCAGCAGAGCTGGCCACGGGAGGCAGGAGCATGCGACACGACTGGCACTGCTTTGGGCAGCTGGAGCAAGAAGGCCAGAGGTTGAAGAAGCACTACGGCCGTTGGATGGACATCGTACGGTCACTGGAGCTAGAATCGTTCATATTGACTAAGTTGACAAAGCCCTTCATCCCCGTCAACTTAGTAGGCCCACAAGTCAGCCTCCCATCAAGGTGGGTCCCAGCTAGCCGGGGGAGTATTCATTTTTTTGTGCGTAATAAGGAGGCACTTCCGGTGGGTCCGAGCTGACAGCGGGGGGAATGTTTTTTCCACAAAATACGGTGGCCCGTCCAGTGGGTCCCAGCAGTCAGGGGGAAACGATTTTTTTCGCAAAATACTGGTGGCCCGTCCGGTGGGTCCCTGCTGTCAGGTGCAGGAATCATTATTTTCCGCGTAATAAGGAGGCACTTCCTTGCTGCCGCCGTGGACCCAGCTGTCAGCCTCTCCACGTACAGTCCACGTCCGATGGAAGTCGTTCCTTCGACGTTGACCACGCCGCACCGAGAGCATCAGGGCGGTTGACGACAGCGAGACCTAGGAAGGGGACGACACGGAGCCGGTGAAGACGCGGCAGTGGATGCCCACGCGGAGAGGAGTATGAGGGTTCACTCGTTCGGCTGCGGTGTGAGGCTGCCGTCGCCGCAGGGCCTGGCCAGCAGTGGGAATAGTAGGGGGCGGTGAGGCCTCCACGGCAGCACAGCCAGCCATGGGAGGCAGGAGCAGGCGGAATGACCGACGCTGCTTTGGGCGGCTGGAGCAAGAAGACAAGAGGTTGAAGAAGCACTACGGCCGTTGGATGGACATCGTACGGTCACTGTAGCTAGAATCATTTATATTGACTAAGTTGACAAAGCCCTTGGTACGTCGACTTAGTAGGCCCATAGGTCAGCTTCCGAAACGGCGCGCCCCAGATGTCAGGGGGAGGAATCATTTTTTGGGCGGGTGAAGCTAGAATATCCAAGATTGAAGAAGAAGCACGACATCCGTTGGATGGACATCCAACAGCCACCGCTGCTAGAACCGTGTGTTGACTATAAGTTGACAAAGCCTTGCATAGGCGTCAACTCTGTTTTTTTAGGGGACACGTCAACTTAGTAAGGCCAGAAGTGTGTGGCAGAGAACTTATAGCCCATTTGAGACTTGTAAGAATGTGTAGCCCATTTTTGAATTCTAATGGAATTTACTACAGCCCATTTACAGTTTGTTAAAAGTACAGCCCATTTCAACCAACCGTTCAAAACAGAATTCAATAAAATTTCCCACATTTTGATGGGATCCGAAATATTTTTATCCCGAAATTTCTAGTCAGATTAAATACAATTTCAATATAAATTTATATTACGTAAAAATCCAACGAAACATTGCGCTCGCAACAATTAATGAAATTAAAATTTTCAATATCCAAAAATAATATTTTATAAAGTAATCACGTGTTTGGTGCATTTTTTATAGTTACTGCCCAGTTTCTGTAATTACATCCCATTTATTATTTCTTAAAGCCCATTTTCTTGTTAAGCCTAATGCATCCCTCCTAGAAAAGATTTGCAGCCCAGCGGGGCGGAGAATAACAACTTGAGCTTGTGTGAGTATTCCTAAAAAAGTATAGCTAGGCTAGCCATTTTCAGCTTGAAAAAAATTAATATATGGGCTGGATATTTGGCCTGGGCTAGACGGGCCACAGCCCACCCAGTTAATACCTGCAGCGATGTTTTCGTTGTTGTTCAGAGGAGAAAAATTAATATCTGGGCTAAACATCAAAAAACTCTGCAGTGCTCACACCTCAAAAACACAAATACTGCTCGAGCTGCTTGGTCCCAGCTATCGGCCGCTTCTTGTGCAATTCTCTCGTTTATTGACTAGTACTACATAGGTTGACAATGTTGTGGGACCGTGATGTCAGGAAACCAGGGGGAAGCAAAATAAATAACTCCAGCGAGCGCTTCCACCTCTGCCTCGTTGTCTCCCGTGGAAACCCCTTTCCTCCCTTTTTTTGCTCGGGCAAGGACCAATGCATGCAGCACGTCCATACGGTTATTAGGCAAGAAATAAAATCGCTTTGCATGCTATGAATTACGATGGCCTACATGGGTAGCTAATAAGGCATCATCTTAACTGCTGTGATTAAATGTTGTGTTTAGAAGAGAGAAATATTCTTCTTTTCCACCAATCTGCTTGCACCTAGGTCGTGATGCACCTTCTAATACGACTTATTCACCTAGACGGAGGGAGTATAGTTTTATACATATATATAATAAGGAGGCACTTGCGTACGTGAGGCTATGGACCTGGTGGGTCCCCATTGTCATCCTCTCCAAGTAAAGTCATCTCCTCGCCCGCGCACGCTTTCCGCCCGAAACAGTCAGCGCCGCCCACCCCGCTTCCCGGTGCAGGCGATTGCTCCGCCTTCAAATGACACAAGTGTCGTCCATCCATCCATCTACCGCCCACATTAATGATACGCGGTTGCCGAGGCGGGTACTCCGGTGCCACACATCCGTCCCTCCGCCCGCCCACCATTGCTATATAAACTGCTGCGCCGGCCATAGCCGCAGTCATCCGCATCCGTTCCCTTTCTCCTGTCCACACCACTACTGCCCACCATGGCTTCCTCGCGCTCCAGCGCTCTTTGGGACGGGCAGACGATGGACCATAAGGAGATGGCAGCCATTGCTGCCGACCGGATGGCCGGCAGGCAGCCGGAGGACGACGACGTCCCAATGGAGAACATGGTAGTGGACGATCTGGCGCCAACCCCCTCCTCCGCGCCATCCTCGCTGGTGCATTGCACCATGACCATCGGCGAGGCCCGTGCCCAATATATGGATAGTGTGAGGCAGATGCGTCAGGAGCAGTTCCGGGAGGCGCAGGCCGACGCCGCCTACAACCACCATCTCCTCCAGGAGCACCTGCAGGCAGAGGAGCAGATCGCTGCAGAGCGGGCGGAGCAGGAGGCGCAGCTCGACTCGTACCTCTCCGCCCGGAAGGGCCGCCTCGAGCGCTGGCGGGACTGCATGCGGGTGGCGGAGGCTGCGGCCGCCTACAAAGAGGCTAGCAAAGAGGGCGATGAAGCGGGCGAGGCGCTGTTTGGCGAGACCAAGGACGAGGCAGAGGACAATGCCGGCTCCAATGAGTCCCCGCTCCGGTGGCGTCGACGAGGCCCTGCTCCGCCGAGGCCCCGCGCCGCCAACAACGAGGAAGAGGACACCGCCAGCTCTGCCGAGGCCCCGCCCCGCCAACAACGAGGCAGAGGACATCGCCGGCTCAGCTGAGGCCCCACCCTGCCGGCAACACGGGGGAGGATTTCCACCGCTTCGCTGAGACGCCGCCCGCCGGCAACGAGACAGAGGACATCGCCGGCTCTGCCGAGGCCCCGCCCCGCTGCCAACGAGGCTGCGCCACACAGAAAACGAGGAAGAGTAGAACATAGTAGGTCGTCGCCGCTCGGGTCCAAGTAAAGCCACCGCTGCTACCCTCCTGTTGAAGCCAAGCTAGGCGGGTTGACCATTGACGACCGGTTAGCTTCTTGGCGGCGACGTGGAGTCGGGGAGTGATACGTCTCCAACGTATCTATAATTTTTGATTGCTCCATGCTATATTATCTACTGTTTTGGACTATATTGGGCTTTATTTTCCACTTTTATATTATTTTTGGGACTAACCTATTAACCGGAGGCCCAACCCAGAATTGCTGTTTTTTGCCTATTTCAGTGTTTTGAAGAAACGGAATATCAAACGGAGTCCAAACGGAATAAACCTTTCTGGAACGTGATTTTCTTTCCGAATATGACCCAGGAGACTTGGACCCTACGCCAAGGAAGCTTCGAGGTAGGGGGCGCGCCCTATACCCCCAGGCGCACCCCCACCCTCATGGGCCCACCGAAGCTCCACCGACGTACTTCTTCCTCCTATATATACCTACATACCCCCAAACAAACAGAGATGGAGCCAAAAACCTAATTCCACCGCCGCAACTTTCTGTATCCATGAGATCCCATCTTGGGGCCTGTTCTGGAGCTCCGCCGGAGAGGGCCGTCATCACGGAGGGCTTCTACATCATCATAGCCTCTCCGATGAAGTGTGAGTAGTTTACCTCAGACCTTCGGGTCCATAGTTATTAGCTAGATGGCTTATTATCTCTTTTTGGATCTCAATACAAAGTTCTCCCCCTCTCTTGTGGAGATTTATTCGATGTAATCTTCTTCTTTTTTGCGGTGTGTTTGTTGAGACCGATGAATTGTGGGTTTATGATCAAGTCTATCTATGAATAATATTTGAATCTTCTCTGAATTCTTTTATGTATGATTAGTTATCTTTGCAAGTCTCTTCGAATTATCAGTTTGGTTTGGCCTACTAGATTGGTTTTTCTTGCCATGGGAGAAGTTCTTAGCTTTGGGTTCGATCTTGCGGTGTCCTTTCCCAGTGACAGAAGGGGCAGCAAGGCACGTATTGCATCGTTGCCATCGAGGATAACAAGATGGGGTTTATTTCATATTGCATGAATTTATCTCTCTACATCATGTCATCTTGCTTAAAGCATTACTCTGTTTTTAACTTAATACTCTAGATGCATGCTGGATAGCGGTCGATGAGTGGGGTAATAGTAGTAGATGCAGAATCGTTTCGGTCTACTTGTCACGGACGTGATGCCTATATAGATGATCATGCCTAGATATTCTCATAACTATGCTCAATTCTGTCAATTGCTCAACAGTAATTTGTTCACCCACCGTAGAATACTTATGCTCTTGAGAGAAGCCACTAGTGAAACCTATGGCCGCCAGGTCTATTCTCATCATATCAATCTCCATCACTTTAATCTTGCTTTGCTTTTTTACTTTGCCTTTTACTTTTCACTTTGCATCTCTATACCAAAAATACCAAAAATATTATATCTATCAGATCTCACTCTCGTAAGTGACCGTGAAGGGATTGACAACCCCTAATCGCGTTGGTTGCGAGTAGCTATCGTTTTGTGCAGGTACGAGGGACTAGAGCGTGGCCTCCTACTGGATTGATACCTTCGTTCTCAAAAACTGAGGGAAATACTTACGCTACTCTGCTGCATCATCCTTTCCTCTTCGGGGAAATCCAACGCAAGCTCAAGAGGTAGCAAGAAGAATTTCTGGCACCATTGCCGGGGAGTCTGCGTAAAAAGTCAACATACCAAGTACCCATCACAGTCCCTATCTCTCACATTACATTAGTTGCCATTTGCCTCTCGTTTTCCTCTCCCCCACTTCACCCTTGACGTTTTATTCGCCCTCTCCTTCTCCTTCTCCTTCTCCCTCTCCTTCCCTTTTTTCCGTTTGCCTTCTTCTCGCTTGCCTTTTGTTTGCTCGTGTGTTGGATTGCTTGTTTGTCGCGATGGCTCAACCGAGATTTGGTGATCTTCACCTTAAAAGGTTAGAGGAGATCGAAAACAACATTAAGAAGTTTATGGTTTTGCAATTTGAGCATAATAATTTCTTTAGAAACGAGCTTAAGGAACAAAAAGGTTTTATGAGTTATATGAATAAAGAGCTTGATGATATGTCTAAAGAATTTGATGGTATAAGATCCCAAGTTGCTCGTCTAGAAAAGATGACTGCTGAAATTTCGGATATGCAAGCCACCTTAGTCAATAAGATGGCCGCTAAACCGAATTCCTATGAAAATCAAGATGAAGATCTAAAAGTTATTGATGTGTCTCCTATTAAATCTTTGTTTTGCAATATGAATCTTGATGAAACTGAATATGATCTTCCTTTACCTAGAAGGCGTTCTACAAATTCGGAGTATTTAGATCTTTATGATGAAATTGATGAAAGTGGGATTGAAAGAAATAAAAATCTAGATGTTGCTAAACCCACTATATTGGATTTCAAGGAATTTAATTATGAAAGTTGCTCTTTAATTGATTGTATCTCCTTGTTGCAATCCGTGCTAAATTCTCCACATGCTTATAGTCAAAAGAAAGCCTTCACCGAATATATTGTTGATGCCTTGATGCAATCTTATGAAGAAAAACTTGAGTTGAAAGTTTCTATCCCTAGAAAAATCTATGATGAGTGGGAACCAACTATTGAAATTAAAATTAAAGATCATGAGTTTTATGCTTTGTGTGATTTGGGTGCTAGTGTCTCCACTATCCCCAAAACTTTGTGTGATTTGCTAGATTTCCGCGATTTTGATGATTGCTCTCTAAACTTGCATCTTGCGGATTATACTATTAAGAAACCTATGGGAAGGATTAATGATGTTCTTATTGTTGCAAATAGGAATTATGTGCCCGTAGATTTCATTGTTCTTGATATAGATTGCAATCCTTCTTGCCCTATTATTCTTGGTAGACCTTTCCTTAGAACGGCTGGTGCGATTATTGATATGAAGGATGGGAATATTAGATTTCAATTTCCATTAAAAAATGGCATGGAACACTTTCCAAGAAATAAAATAAAATTTCCATATTAAACTATCATGAGAGCCACTTATGGATTGCCTACCAAAGATGGCAATACCTAGATCTATCCTCGCTTTTATGCCTAGCTAGGGGCGTTAAACAATTGCGCTTGTTGGGAGGCAACCCAATTTTATTTTTATTCCTTGATTTTTGCTCCTGTTTAGTAATAAATAATTTATTTATTCTCTGTTTTGGTTGTGTTTTTTGTGTTTAATTAGTGTTTGTGCCAAGTAGAACCGTTGGGAAGACTTGGGGAAAGTCTTGTTGAACTTGCTGTAAAAAACAGAAACTTTAGCGCTCACGAGAACTGCTGTCATTTTTATTTGGAGAGTGATATTTAGTTAATTATTTTTTCATATGATTAATAGATAAATTCCTCACGTCCAGAAATTTATTTTAGAATTTTTGGGGTTCCAGATCTTGTGCTAGCTACAGATTACTACAGACTGTTCTGTTTTTGACAGATTCTGTTTTTCGTGTGTTGTTTGCTTATTTTGATGAATCTATGGCTAGTAAAATAGTTTATAATCCATAGAGAAGTTGGAATACAGTAGGTTTAACACCAATATAAATAAATAATAAGTTCATTACAGTACCTTGAAGTGATCTTTTGTTTTCTTTCTCTAACGGAGCTCACGAGATTTCTATTGAGTTTTGTGTTGTGAAGTTTTTCAAGTTTTGGGTGAATTCTTTTGATTGATTATGGAACAAGGAGTGGCAAGAGCCTAAGCTTGGGGATGCCCATGGCACCCCCAAGATAATCCAAGGACACCAAAAAGTCAAAGCTTGGGGATGCCCCGGAAGGCATCCCCTCTTTCGTCCACTTCCATCGGTAATTTACTTGGAGCTATATTTTTATTCACCAACATGATATGTGTTTTGCTTGGAGCGTCTTGTATTACTTGTGTCTTTGTGTTTTAGTGTGCCACAATCATCCTTGTTGTACACACCTTTTGAGAGAGCCATACATGAATTAAAATTTGATAGAATACTCTATGTGCTTCACTTATATCTTTTGAGCTATGCAGTTTTGCTCTATGTGCTTCACTTATATCTTTTGAGCATTATAATTTTTCTCTATGTGCTTCACTTATATCTTTTGAGCTTTGTAATTTTGCTCTATGTGCTTCACTTAGATCTTTTAAGAGCATGGTGGTGGATTTGTTTTAAAGAAACTATTGATCTCTCATGCTTCACTTAAATTATTTTGAGAGTCTCTTAATAGCATGGTAATTTGCTTAATAATAATATGCTTGGTATTCAAGATTTGTGAAACTTTCTTTTGAGTGCATTGAATACTAAGAAAATATTGAAGCATGATAATTGTTTTGAGATATGGAGGTGATAATATTAGAGTCATGCTAGTTGAGTAGTTGTGAATTTAAAGAATACTTGTGTTAAAGTTTGTGATTCCCGTAGCATGCACGTATGGTGAACCGTTATGTGATGAAGTCGGAGCATGATTTATTTATTGATTGTCTTCCTTATGAGTGGCGGTCGGGGACGAGCGATGGTCTTTTCCTACCAATCTATCCCCCTAGGAGCATGCGCGTAATACTTTGCTTTGATAACTTCTAGATTTTTGCAATAAGTATATGAGTTCTTTATGACTAATGTTGAGTCCATGGATTATATGCACTTTTTCCCATCCTTCCACCATTGTTTGCCTCTCTAATACCGCACACTTTTCGCCGGTATCATACACCTACCATATACCTTCCTCAAAACAGCCCCCATACCTACCTATCATGGCATTTACATAGCCATTCCGAGATATATTCCCATGCAACTTTCCACCGTTCTGTTTATTATGGCACGCTCCACCATTGTCATATTGCTAGCATGATCATGTAGTTGACATCGTATTTGTGGCAAAGCCACCGTTCATAATTCTTTCATACATGTCACTCTTGATTCATTGCATATCCCGGTACACCGCCAGAGGCATTCATATAGAGTCATATTTTGTTCTAAGTATCGAGTTGTTGAGTTGTAAGAAAAATAAAAGTGTGATGATCATCATTTTTAGAGCATTGTCCCAAGTGAGGAAAGAACGATGGAGACTATGATTCCCCCATAAGTCAGGATGAGACTCCGGACGAAAAATAAAAAGAAAAGAAAAAAGAGGCCCTAAAAAAAGAGAAAAAGCCCAAATAAAAAAAGAAATTAGAGAATAAGAGAGAAGGGACGATGTTACTATCCTTTTACCACACTTGTGCTTCAAAGTAGCACCATGATCTTCATGATAGAGAGTCTCTCGTTATGTCACTTTCATATACTAGTGGGAATTTTTCATTATAGAACTTGGCTTGTATATTCCAATGATGGGCTTCCTCAAATTGCCCTAGGTCTTCATGAGCAAGCAAGTTGGATGCACACCCACTTAGTTTATTTTTGAGCTTTCATATATTATAGCTCTAGTGCATCCGTTGCATGGCAATCCCTACTCACTCACATTGATATCTATTGATGGGCATCTCCATAGCCCGTTGATATGCCTAGTTGATGTGAGACTATCTTCTCCTTTTTGTCTTCTCATAACCACCACTCTATTCCACCTATTGTGCTATATCCATGGCTCACGCTCATGTATTGCGTGAAGATTGAAAAAGTTTTGAGAATGTTAAAAGTATGAAACAATTGCTTGGCTTGTCATCGGGGTTGTGCATGATTTAAATATTTTGTGTGGTGAAGATAGAGCATAGCCAGACTATGTGATTTTGTAGGGATAACTTTCTTTAGCCATGTTATTTTGAGAAGACATAATTGCTTTCTTGGTTTGCTTGAAGTATTATTATTCTCTATGTCAATATGAACCTTTGTCTTGAATCTTCCTAATCTGAATATTCATACCACAATTAAGAAGATTTGCGTTGAAATTATGCCAAGTAGCACTCGCATCAAAAATTCTCTTCTTATCATTTACCTACTCGAGGACGAGCAGGAATTAAGCTTGGTGATGCCTGATACGTCTCCAACGTATCTATAATTTTTGATTGCTCCATGCTATATTATCTACTATTTTGGACTATATTGGGCTTTATTTTCCAATTTTATATTATTTTTGGGACTAACCTATTAACCGGAGGCCCAACCCAGAATTGCAGTTTTTTGCCTATTTCAGTGTTTCGAAGAAACGGGATATCAAACGGAGTCCAAACGGAATAAACCTTTCTGGAACGTGATTTTCTTCCCGAATATGACCCAGGAGACTTGGACTCTACGCCAAGGAAGCTTCGAGGTGGGCACGAGGTAGGGGGGCGCGCCCCCCACCCTCGTGGGCCCACCGAAGCTCCACCGACGTACTTCTTCCTCCTATATATACCTACGTACCCCCAAACGAACAGAGACGGAGCCAAAAACCTAATTCCACCGCCGCAACTTTCTGTATCCACGAGATCCCATCTTGAGGCCTGTTCCGGAGCTCCGCCGGAGAGGGCCGTCATCACGGAGGGCTTGTACATCATCATAGCCTCTCCGATGAAGTGTGAGTAGTTTACCTTAGACCTTCGGGTCCATAGTTATTAGCTAGATGGCTTCTTCTCTCGTTTTGGATCTCAATACAAAGTTCTCCCCCTCTCTCGTGGAGATCTATTCGATGTAATCTTCTTCTTTTTTGCGGTGTGTTTGTTGAGACCGATGAATTGTGGGTTTATGATCAAGTCTATCTATGAATAATATTTGAATCTTCTCTGAATTCTTTTATGCATGATTAGTTATCTTTGCAAGTCTCTTCGAATTATTAGTTTGGTTTGGCCTACTAGATTGGTTTTTCTTGCCATGGGAGAAGTGCTTAGCTTTGGGTTCGATCTTGCGGTGTCCTTTCCCAGTGACAGAAGGGGCAGCAAGGCACGTATTGCATCGTTGCCATCGAGGATAACAAGATGGGGTTTATTTCATATTGCATGAATTTATCTCTCTACATCATGTCATCTTGCTTAAAGCGTTACTCTGTTTTTAACTTAATACTCTAGATGCATGCTGGATAGCGGTCGATGAGTGGAGTAATAGTAGTAGATGCAGAATCGTTTCGGTCTACTTGTCACGGACGTGATGCCTATATACATGATCATGCCTAGATATTCTCATAACTATGCTCAATTCTGTCAATTGCTCAATAGTAATTTGTTCACCCACCGTAGAATACTTATGCTCTTGAGAGAAGCCACTAGTGAAACCTATGGCCCCCGGGTCTATTCTCATCATATCAATCTCCATCACTTTAATCTTGCTTTGCTTTTTTACTTTGCCTTTTACTTTTCACTTTGCATCTCTATACCAAAAATACCAAAAATATTATATCTATCAGATCTCACTCTCGTAAGTGACCGTGAAGGGATTGACAACCCCTAATAGCGTTGGTTGTGAGTAGCTATTGTTTTGTGCAGGTACGAGGGACTTGAGCGTGGCCTCCTACTGGATTGATACCTTGGTTCTCAAAAACTGAGGGAAATACTTACGCTACTCTGCTGCATCATCCTTTCCTCTTCGGGGAAATCCAACACAAGCTCAAGAGGTAGTAGGGAGTTCTGCTGGAGAATAACGCTGCTTCTACTTAACTGCTGGTGCAGTTGGCTGACTGACATGTGGGCCCAACAGGCCACATGTCAGTTACGCAACTGCATTTGCAGTTAAGTCAGTGAAGCTTCTATTCGGCTTAGCTGGACACATGTGGGTAGCTTCGGTTAATTAATTATACCTCCAGCGCACCCCTTTTTAGTTAAAAAATGTATGAAATGTAATGAAATCTGGCATGTTTATATGAAATCCGTCCGTGTATGAATGAATTTATTTTTATTAGTTTGAATTCCTGTATCACTGGCATTGGATGAACATGCAAAACAATATGTACTAGCATTATTCTCAGGGTGATCACCTCGTTTGCAGCAGTTTCACATGTACTTCCTCCAGTCCTTTCTAGTCTGCATACAAGTTTTGTCTGCAGTCAAAGTATCTCTACTTTGACCAATCTGATACAAAAATGTATGCACTTTCACAATGTGTGAAGTAAAAGGAACAGAAGGAGTACAAAGAGTTTGAGCAGGTTTTTAGCGTTTCTGTACATTGCAATCAAACACACAGGCCTGGCAATTCATAGAGAACATTCAAAACAATCGATGATTATGCATCTCAGCGACTCACATGTCAGAGGCAATATTTACTTCACAACTAAAGAATAAATAAAAAATTGATCGACGCTGCTAACAGCAAGGGCGTCTCATTCGAAAATATCAAACACATGTCTTGCTAAAATCAATGAGCAAAATTTGACAAGGTTGTCCCATTCCAAAATATCAAATGCCTACGATTGTGGAATGGGCAGGGTTTACCATGAGTTTGAACATTGACATGGCACCTCGTGCTAAATAAACCAGCTGTTCTTTTTGTGCAGTTCCACCAAAATCAACCAAATTCGCGCGTAGCTTGTATGATTTCACCCTTATATGTTGCAATGCCTTGAACTTATCGGCACCTCCTTTCTTGTGGTGGAAATGAATGATTCGATGTATTCATGAACATTTTGTTCAGTTCCCATTGAAATCAAGCTGAGCACCCCTGTTTGCACAAATACAAAAAAATGATTAGTATAGAGCAAACTGTACTATGAATTTACAGTTTCAACAGGCACATACATGGTCCATGTAGAGCACACTTTTAGAAAGATGGAACTCACCAGAAAGAATCCTAGAACAACATTGTACTCGCGCATCACAGCAAAAAAATGGAGATTTTGTCAGTCCTTCTAAGCTGAAGTTAGTTTGGTCTTGTGGGGAGTAATGTAACCATCCTTCAACTACTCCTTCTGATGATAAGATAGACAAGGCTTCTTCATCCTGGCATAATCGGAACTAGTCACTTCATGTACTCCATATTCTTCTTCAGAGGAAGATGATCCTGTTGTGCAAAGACAAGAGGACTACTAAATGCTAGCATCACTGTTTGCTCGAAAAAAGGAAAGGAAATATTTAAAACAGCACAAATGAAGCACTTCTCAAGGACAATACCACTTTTTCATGACAGTATCTAAACAGTAGCACAACACCAATAGAGATGACAAAGCTCAATCATATGGATGAAATTAGTGGGCGAGTACCAACCTTTGTCAGGAGGCTTATTGTGTAGAGCATACAGATGAAGCAATTCTCCGGAACCATCTGTTGCAATCTACGGTGGCCATGCTTACTATATACTCCTCGATTAGTTTAATGTTTCCAACATCTTCTTGTGCAGTTCCACTAAAATATATGGTATCTTCAAAGAAGATCCCTGTTTGCACAAGTAGAGATAATTACATATTACATTAAGAGTGGCATCAAATCAGTGGCAAAACAATTGCTCGTTCCAGCCATAGCAATAAATTAAGATGCAAAACTATATCATTACTTGTGTCATCACAGTTCCAGTGCTTCATTACAACACCGGGAGTTGATTTTTGTTTTTCTGCCCCTTCATCACTTGGTTCAATAAAAAACAAGCTTCGCCTTCAATGTAAGATTTGGCATGTCAATTAGGGAGCACAAGTATAGTACTAAACTTAATTTTCTGATGAAAGTGGAAAAATACAGGCCAGCAGTTGTGAAATATCCTTATCTTACCTCAATGGGATATTACGGTGCACATACATATTGGAAGTCTTGTCTCCATTTGTGCAGTTCACTAAAATCAAGCAACATTATCGTACAAGTAGCACAACATATGAATGCACACCGCAGAATCATGTGAAACAAGGCTAGTACTAACCTCTCATGATGCGGAATTCAAACAACTCACAAGAAGAAGATCTGAACCAAATTCGCCTTAACGGATAGGAAGTAAGATCTCCTCTTGTGCAGTTCCACTAAGATCAAGCAATCAAGCAACGTTGTCGGTGTGACATTTTGGTTGAACTGCACAAAACACTCTTAAAACAAAAGTGTTTTGTGCAGTGCAACAAAATGTCACAATGGCAACAAGGTGAAGCAAATAACCCTGTTTACACAGAGGTGCAAAGGAAACAATTAGTGGTCAATAACGGTGGATGACATAGAAGCCAACAAAAAGAAGCATCTACCTTATCTAAATTGGAAAGAAAGCAAGACACTAGCATTTCTCAAACGATGGCATTGATTAATATTAACATAGAGATTATATTAACAATAAAATTCGTTAAACGTGTAATTTGCTTTTAACTGTGGCATTGCATCAATTTTCCAGCAGCATTATTAGAGGGTGTTTGTTTACAGGGACATTTTGGTGTAGGGACTAAAAAAACTCTGTGTCAGTCCCATCTAAACCAAAGAGGAGGGACATTTAGGGACTAAAAGTGGGCATTTGGGACTAAATAAAGAAGACCCCGAGGGAGTCTTTTTGGGACTTTTTCCAACAGTTGCCCCTGCCACGCATCACACCTTGTCTCTATTAGTTCATTACTAGGGGTAACATGGTCTTTTAGCATGTCATTTAATAACCTCTAGTCCATGTTTAGTCCCTGGAACCCAGTGATGGGGAACGTTGCAGAAAACAAAAATTTTCCTACTCGTTTCACCAAGATCCATCTAGGAGTTCAACTAGCAACGAGCCATCGGATACATCTACATACCTTTGTAGATCGCGTGCGGAAGCGTTCAAAGGAACGGTGATGATGTAGTCGTACACGACGTGATCCAAATCACCGATGACCGAGCGCCGAACGGACGGCACCTCCGCATTCAACACACGTACGGGACGGGAGACGTATCCTCCTTCTTGATCCAGCAAGGGGGAAGGAGAGGTTGATGAAGATCCAGCAGCACGACGGCGTGGTGGTGGATGCAGGGCGTCACAATAGCAGGGCTTCGCCTATACTACGTGAGAGAGAGACGTAACGGGGAGAGAGGGAGGCGCCAGGGGCTGGGGTATGAAGTCCCTCCTCTCCCCCACTATATATAGGGGTGCCAGGGGGGCGCCGGCCCTAGTAGATGGCATCTACTAGGGGGGGGCGGCCTAGGGTGGGGGGCTTGCCCCCCAAGCAAGGGGGCGCCCCCCTTTAGGGTTTCCCCCAACCCTAGCCGCATGGGCCCTTGGGAGGGTGGCGCCCAGCCCACTATGGGCTGGGTTCCCTCCCACTTCAGCCCATGGGGCCCCCCGGGATAGGTGGCCCCACCCTGTGGACCCCCGGGACCCTTCCGGTGGTCCCGGTACAATACCGGTGACCCCGAAACTTGTCCCGATGGCCGAAACAGCACTTCCTATATATAATTCTTTACCTCCGGACCATTCCGGAACTCCTCGTGACGTCCGGGATCTCATCCGGGACTCCGAACAACATTCGGGTTACTGCATATACTTATCTTCACAAGCAGACATGACCGAGACGACTCTCCGGTCAATAACCAACAGCGGGATCTGGATACCCATGTTGGCTCCCACATGCTCCACGATGATCTCATCGGATGAACCACGATGTCGAGGATTCAATCAACCCCGTATGCAATTCCCTTTGTCAATCGATATGTTACTTGCCCGAGATTCGATCGTCGGTATCCCAATACCTCGTTCAATCTCGTTACCGGCAAGTCACTTTACTCGTACCGTAATGCATGATCCCGTGACCAGACACTTGGTCACTTTGAGCTCATTATGATGATGCATTACCGAGTGGGCCCAGTGATACCTCTCCGTCATACGGAGTGACAAATCCCAGTCTTGATCCATGTCAACCCAACAGACACTTTCGGAGATACCCGTAGTCTACCTTTATAGTCACCCAGTTACGTTGTGACGTTTGGTATACCCAAAGCACTCCTACGGTATCCGGGAGTTACACGATCTCATGGTCTAAGGAAAAGATACTTGACATTGGAAAACTCTAGCAAACGAACTATACGATCTTGTGCTATGTTTAGGATTAGGTCTTGTCCATCACATCATTCTCCTAATGATGTGATCTCGTTATCAATGACATCCAATGTCCATAGTCAGGAAACCATGACTATCTGTTGATCAACGAGCTAGTCAACTAGAGGCATACTAGGGACATGTTGGTGTCTGTTATTCACACATGTATTACGATTTCCGGATAACACAATTATAGCATGAATAAAGACAATTATCATGAACAAGGAAATATAATAATAATGCTTTTATTATTGCCTCTAGGGCATATTTCCAACAGTCTCCCACTTGCACTAGAGTCAATTATCTAGTTACATTGTGATGAATCGAACACCCATGGAATTCTGGTGTTGATCATGTTTTGCCCTAGGGAGAGGTTTAGTCAACGGATCTGCTACATTCAGGTCCGTATGTACTTTACAAATCTCTATGTCTCCATCTTGAACATTTTCACGAATGGAGTTGAAGCGACGCTTGATGTGCCTTGTCTTCTTGTGAAACCTGGGCTCCTTGGCAAGAGCAATAGCTCCAGTGTTGTCACAGAAGAGCTTGATCGGCCCCGACGCATTGGGTATGACTCCTAGGTCGGTGATGAACTCCTTCACCCAAATTGCTTCATGTGCTGCCTCCGAGGCTGCCATGTACTCCGCTTCACATGTAGATCCCGCCACGACGCTCTGCTTGCAACTACACCAGCTTACTGCCCCACCATTCAAAATATACACGTATCCGGTTTGTGACTTAGAGTCATCCAGATCTGTGTCGAAGCTAGCGTCGACGTAACCCTTTACGACGAGCTCTTCGTCACCTCCATAAACGAGAAACATTTCCTTAGTCCTTTTCAGGTACTTCAGGATATTCTTGACTGCTGTCCAGTGTTCCTTGCCGGGATTACTTTGGTACCTTCCTACCAAACTTACGGCAAGGTTTACATCAGGTCTGGTACACAGCATGGCATACATAATAGAACCTATGGCTGAGGCATAGGGGATGACACTCATCTCTTCTATATCTTCTGCCGTGGTCGGACATTGAGCTGAGCTCAATTTCATACCTTGCAACACAGGCAAGAACCCCTTCTTAGACTGATCCATATTGAACTTCTTCAATATCTTATCAAGGTATGTGCTTTGTGAAAGACCTATGAGGCGTCTTGATCTATCTCTGTAGATCTTGATGCCTAATATATAAGCAGCTTCTCCAAGGTCCTTCATTGAAAAACTCTTATTCAAGTAGGCCTTGATGCTGTCCAAGAGTTCTATATCATTTCCCATCAAAAGTATGTCATCTACATATAGTATGAGAAATGCTACAGAGCTCCCACTCACTTTCTTGTAAACGCAGGCTTCTCCATAAGTCTGTGTAAACCCAAACGCTTTGATTATCTCATCAAAGCGAATGTTCCAACTCCGAGATGCTTGCACCAGCCCATAAATCGAGCGTTGGAGCTTGCACACCTTGTCAGCATTCTTAGGATCGACAAAACCTTCCGGCTGCATCATATGCAATTCTTCCTTAAGGAAACCATTAAGGAATGCCGTTTTGACGTCCATTTGCCATATTTCATAATCGTAGAATGCGGCAATTGCTAACATGATTCGGACGAACTTTAGCTTCGCTACCGGTGAGAAAGTCTCATCGTAGTCAACCCCTTGAACTTGTTGATAACCCTTAGCGACAAGTCGAGCTTTATAGATGGTCACATTACCATCCACGTCTGTCTTCTTCTTAAAGATCCATTTATTTTCTATGGCTCGCCGTTCAACGGGCAAGTCAGTCAAAGTCCATACTTCATTTTCATACATGGATCCTATCTCGGCTTTCATGGCTTCTAGCCATTTGTCGGAATCCGGGCCCGCCATCGCTTCTTCATAGTTCGAAGGTTCACCGTTGTCTAACAACAGGATTTCCAAGACAGGGTTGCCGTACCACTCTGGTGTGGAACGTGTCCTTGTGGACCTTCGAATTTCAGTAGGAGCTTGATCAGAAGTATCTTGATCATCCTGAACAACTTCCTCTCTAGTCGGTGCAGGCACCTCAGGAACATTTTCTTGAGTTGCGCCATTTACCGGTTCAAGAGGTAATACTTCATCAAGCTCTAATTTCCTCCCACTTACTTCTTTCGAGAGAAACTCTTTCTCTAGAAAGGACCCATTCTTGGCAACAAAGATCTTGCCTTCGGATCTGAGGTAGAAGGTGTACCCAACAGTTTCTTTTGGGTATCCTATGAAGACGCATTTTTCCGACTTGGGTTCGAGCTTTTCAGGTTGAAGTTTCTTGACATAAGCATCGCATCCCCAAACTTTCAGAAACGACAACTTAGGTTTCTTACCAAACCATAATTCAAACGGTGCCGTCTCAATGGATTTCGACGGATCCCTATTTAAAGTGAATGCGGCAGTCTCTAAAGCATTGCCCCAAAAAGATAGCGGTAAATCAGTAAGAGACATCATAGACCGCACCATATCCAATAGAGTGCGATTACGATGTTCGGACACACCGTTACGCTGAGGTGTTCCAGGCGGCGTGAGTTGTGAAACTATTCCACATTTTCTTAAGTGTGTGCCAAATTCGTGACTCAAGTATTCTCCTCCACGATCTGATCATAGAAACTTGATTTTCCTGTCACGTTGATTCTCAACCTCACTCTGAAATTCCTTGAACTTTTCAAAGGTTTCAGACTTGTGTTTCATTAAGTAGACATACCCATATCTACTCAAGTCATCAGTGAGGGTGAGAACATAACGATAGCCACCGTGAGCCTCAACACTCATTGGACCGCACACATCAGTATGTATGATTTCCAATAAGTTGGTTGCTCGCTCCATTGTTCCTGAGAACGGAGTCTTGGTCATTTTACCCATAAGGCATGGTTCGCACGTGTCAAATGATTCATAATCAAGAGACTCCAAAAGTCCATCTGTATGGAGCTTCTTCATGCGTTTGACACCTATGTGACCAAGGCGGCAGTGCCACAAGTATGTGGTACTATCATTATCAACTTTACATCTTTTGGTACTCACACTATGAATATGTGTAGCAATACGCTCGAGATTCATTAAGAATAAACCATTCACCATAGGAGCATGACCATAAAACATATCTCTCATATAAATGGAACAACCATTATTCTCAGATTTAAACGAGTAGCCATCTCGAATTAAACGAGATCCCGATACAATGTTCATGCTCAAAGCTGGCACTAAATAACAGTTACTGAGGTTTAAAACTAATCCCGTAGGTAAATGTAGAGGCAGCGTGCCGACGGCGATCACATCGACCTTGGAACCATTCCCGACGCGCATCGTCACCTCGTCCTTCGCCAGTCTCCGTTTATTCCGCAGCTCCTGCTGTGAGTTACAAATATGAGCAACGGCACCGGTATCAAATACCCAGGAGTCACTACGAGTACTGGTAAGGTACACATCAATTACATGTATATCAAATATACCTTTGGTGTTGCCGGCCTTCTTGTCCGCTAAGTATTTGGGGCAGTTCCGTTTCCAGTGACCCTTCCCTTTGCAATAAAAGCACTCCGTCTCAGGCTTGGGTCCATTCTTTGGCTTCTTCCCGGCAGCTTGCTTGCCGGGCGCGGCAACCTCCTTGCCGTCCTTCTTGAAGTTCTTTTTACCCTTGCCTTTCTTGAACTTAGTGGTTTTATTGATCATCAACACTTGATGTTCTTTCTTGACTTCTACCTCCACTGATTTCAGCATTGAGAACAACTCAGGAATGGTCTTTTGCATCCCCTGCATGTTGAAGTTCATCACAAAGCTCTTGTAGCTTGGTGGAAGCGACTGGAGGATTCTGTCAATGACCGCATCATCCGGGAGATTAACTCCCAGCTGAGACAAGCGGTTATGTAAACCAGACATAGTGAGTATGTGCTCACTGACAGAACTATTTTCCTCCATCTTACAGCTGAAGCACTTATCGGAGACTTCATATCTCTCGATCCGGGCATGAGCTTGAAAAACCATTTTCAGCTCTTCGAACATCTCATATGCTCCATGTCTCTCAAAACGCTTTTGGAGCCCTGGCTCTAAGCTGTAAAGCATGCCGCACTGAACGAGGGAGTAGTCGTCAGCTCGTGTCTGCCAAGCGTTCATAACGTCTTGGTTCTGTGGGACGGGTGGATCACCTAGCGGTGCTTGTAGGACATAATCTTTCTTGGCAGCTATGAGGATGATCCTCAGGTTCCGGACCCAGTCCGTATAGTTGCTGCCATCGTCTTTCAGCTTGGTTTTCTCTAGGGACGCGTTGAAGTTGAGGACTACGTGGGCCATTTGATCTACAAGACATAGTGTAAAATATTTTTAGACTAAGTTCATGATAATTAAGTTCATCTAATCAAATTATTAATGAACTCCCACTTAGATTAGACATCCCTCTAGTCATCTAAGTATTACATGATCCGAGTTAACCAGACCGTGTCCGATCATCACGTGAGACGGACTAGTCAACGTCGGTGAACATCTTCATGTTGATCGTATCTTCTATACGACTCATGCTCGACCTTTCGGTCTTCTGTGTTCCGAGGCCATGTCTATACACATGCTAGGCTCGTCAAGTTAACCCTAAGTGTTTTGCATGTGTAAAACTGTCTTACACCCGTTGTATGTGAACGTAAGGATCCATCACACCCGATCATCACGGCGTGCTTAGAAACGACAAACTTTAGCAACGGTGCACAGTTAGGGGAGAACACTTCTTGAAATTGTTATGAGGGATCATCTTATTTACTACCGTCGTTCTAAGTAAACAAGATGCAAAAACATGATAAACATCACATGCAATCAAATAACGAACGTGACATGATATGGCCAATATCACATAGCTCCTTTGATCTCCATCTTGGGGCTCCATGATCATCTTGTCACCGGCTTGACACCATGATCTCCATCATCATGATCTCCATCATCGTGTCTCCATGAAGTTGCTCGCCAACTATTACTTCTACTACTATGGCTAACGCGTTTAGCAATAAAGTAAAGTAATTTACATGGCGTTTCTCGATGACACGTAGGTCATATAAAAGAATAAAGACAACTCCTATGGCTCCTGCCGGTTGTCATACTCATCGACATGCAAGTCGTGATTCCTATTACAATAGCATGAACATCTCATACATCACATATAGATCATTCATCATTCATCACAACTTTGGCCATATCATATCACAAACCACTTGCTGCAAAAACAAGTTAGACGTCCTCTAATTGTTATTGCAAGTTTTACGTGGCTGAATTAGGGTTCTAGCAAGAACGTCTTCTTACCTACGTTAAAGCCACAACGTGATTTGTCAACTTCTATTTACCCTTCATAAGGACCCTGTTCATCGAATCCGCTCCAACTAAAGTGGGAGAGACAGACACCCGCCAGCCACCTTATGCAACTAGTGCATGTTAGTCGGTGGAACCGGTCTCACGTAAGCGTACGTGTAAGGTTGGTCCGGGCCGCTTCATCCCACAATACCGCTGAAGCAAGAAAAGACTAGTAACGGCAAGAAAGTTGACAAATCTACGCCCACAACTAATTGTGTTCTACTCGCACAAGAAGAACTACGCATAGACCTAGCTCATGATGCCACTGTTGGGGAACGTTGCAGAAAACAAAAATTTTCCTACTCGTTTCACCAAGATCCATCTAGGAGTTCAACTAGCAACGAGCCATCGGATACATCTACATACCTTTGTAGATCGCGTGCGGAAGCGTTCAAAGGAACGGTGATGATGTAGTCGTACACGACGTGATCCAAATCACCGATGACCGAGCGCCGAACGGACGGCACCTCCGTGTTCAACACACGTACGGGACGGGAGACGTCTCCTCCTTCTTGATCCAGCAAGGGGGAAGGAGAGGTTGATGAAGATCCAGCAGCACGACGGCGTGGTGGTGGATGCAGGGCGTCACAATAGCAGGGCTTCGCCTATACTACGAGGAAGAGACGTAACGGGGAGAGAGGGAGGCGCCAGGGGCTGAGGTATGAAGTCCTCCCCTCTCCTCAACTATATATAGGGGTGCCAAGGGGGGGTGGCCGGCCCTAGTAGATGGATCTACTAGGGGGGGCGGCGGCCAAGGGGTGGGGGGCTTGCCCCCCAAGCAAGGGGGCGCCCCCCTTTAGGGTTTCCCCCAACCCTAGCCGCATGGGCCCTTGGGGGGTGGCGCCCCAGCCCACATGGGCTGGGTTCCCTCCCACTTCAGCCCATGGGGCCCCGGGATAGGTGGCCCCACCCGGTGGACCCCCGGGACCCTTCCGGTGGTCCCGGTACAATACCGGTGACCCCGAAACTTGTCCCGATGGCCGAAACAGCACTTCCTATATATAATTCTTTACCTCCGGACCATTCCGGAACTCCTCGTGACGTCCGGGATCTCATCCGGGACTCCGAACAACATTCGGGTTACTGCATATACATATCTTCATAACCCTAGCGTCACCGAACCTTAAGTGTGTAGACCCTACGGGTTCGGGAGACAAGCAGACATGACCGAGACGACTCTCCGGTCAATAACCAACAACGGGATCTGGATACCCATGTTGGCTCCCACATGCTCCACGATGATCTCATCGGATGAACCACGATGTCGAGGATTCAATCAACCCCGTATGCAATTCCCTTTGTCAATCGATATGTTACTTGCCCGAGATTCGATCGTCGGTATCCCAATACCTCGTTCAATCTCGTTACCGGCAAGTCACTTTACTCGTACCGTAATGCATGATCCCGTGACCAGACACTTGGTCACTTTGAGCTCATTATGATGATGCATTACCGAGTGGGCCCAGTGATACCTCTCCGTCATACGGAGTTGACAAATCCCAGTCTTGATCCATGTCAACCCAACAGACACTTTCGGAGATACCCGTAGTCTACCTTTATAGTCACCCAGTTACGTTGTGACGTTTGGTATACCCAAAGCACTCCTACGGTATCCGGGAGTTACACGATCTCATGGTCTAAGGAAAAGATACTTGACATTGGAAAACTCTAGCAAACGAACTATACGATCTTGTGCTATGTTTAGGATTGGGTCTTGTCCATCACATCATTCTCCTAATGATGTGATCTCGTTATCAATGACATCCAATGTCCATAGTCAGGAAACCATGACTATCTATTGATCAACGAGCTAGTCAACTAGAGGCATACTAGGGACATGTTGGTGTCTGTTATTCACACATGTATTATGATTTCCGGATAACACAATTATATCATGAATAAAGACAATTATCATGAACAAGGAAATATAATAATAATGCTTTTATTATTGCCTCTAGGGCATATTTCCAACACCCAGCAGGTAGGTACTAGGGAGTTTTTAACCAAACAGGGCCTTAGATTAACAACAGCTAATGAGTTGCACGGGACAGTGGACGCACCAGCACCATGTGCATCTACCGATGTACTGTGGTCATGCACAGTCTGTTGCAACAAACAACAAGCAACCAAGGAGCATATTTGTGTTGGTCCCAATTTTGTTATCTTTAGACGCCTTTCCCTATGTGAGCGCAGCAAATCTAGTCCTGCTCAAACTCTACAGCCTTGTCCCTTCCTTTCATTTTTGAACTAGTACTTTCGCCCCTTCCTTTCCTCTTTGAACCATGTCCTAGATTTATGTGATACAACTTTCCCCACTACTTCCCCCCATTCCTTTCCTCTTTGAACCATGTCCTAGATTAATGCTATACAACTTTCCTCCTTCATTTCCTCTTTGAACCACGTCCTAGATTCATGCTATATACAAATTTTCCCACTACTTTCCCCCACTCTTTTCCTCTTTGAACCATGTCCTAGATTCATGGTATACATGCAACTAGAGCAATGCATGTGGAGTAAGTAAATTATACCTTAAGGTTCTTGGGGCGTGGTTCGGTGGGCGACGGGACGGCGGCGAAGAAGAAGGGGTCGGAGGCCCTCCCGCGCCGCCGCTGGGTGGAAAGTGAACAGCTGCGCCGGTAGTCCCTCGCCGACGGCGACAACGTTAAGCCTCCTTCCCTTCACGGCGGATGGATCCTGCCGGCTCTTTGAGCAGCAGTGAGGGGAGAGAGAGGCCAACGAAGTCTTGTTTAGATCTGGAGAGGGCAAGAGAGTGTGAAGAGAGCAACTACAAGCGCTGAGGCTCTAGCGGGAGAGGGCGAGAGAGTGAGCGAACAGGCTAACCAGCTACACAACCCTCCCATTATGTTCAACGAGAGGGAAATAACCTTTTATACATTCCTGCATTCGTGTGACAAGTATGCCGTGTTTTTTTGTGTGTGGGAGTCATTGGGATTTCAATCATAATCATGTCATGTGGCTTTGGTGGTAAGACTATCCACAGTGGTGCAAAAATAATGCAGCCTTAGTCACCTTACCTCTCTCCACGTAGTACGTTGGGTCCCACCAGTCAGAGGGTGAAACAAACAAATTAATAAGAAAAATTAAAAGCGCCAGCGGTGTATCTTACCTCACACATCTCGCTACTGCTCGGGAACACTGTCCAATTGATCCCTCTGTTTGCTCACGTACTATTTTAAGGGGATCCTTATTATAACATGCACACAAATTTTGGGCACTTGTAGTCGACTTAAGTCAGTGTGCCACCGTATCTCGTATACTTACTACTCCCTCCGTCTAGGTGTAATAAGTCACGTTAGAAGGTGCAACGGGACCAAGGTGCGTGCGTGTGTGTGTGCGTGTGTGTGTTTAACACCATGTGTGTGTTAGAGAGAGCGACAGATCGACCTACTCCTACAGAGAGATGTTGTGTAGTGTATGATTTTAGCCGCGGGAGTCGGTGCATCCTCTCGTTTCCGGGCGTGTCCGGTAGGGACATGCGGACAGCTACCATGCCCGCTCCTGACCAGCCTGGCCCTCCCAAAGCCCCTCCATCGCCCGCGCGCTTCCCGCCCGAAACGGCCAGCGCCGCTCCAAAGAATCGGTGCCGCATTCATGCCCGGGCAGAGCGGACGCGACCTCTCACTGGCGCAAGAGTGATGGTTGCTTCGTCCGTCCAACTTACTGCTGGGTCTATGTGATTTGATAGCTCATTGGTCTTTATTACTGAGGTGGTAGGACTGCTGGATGTCCCACGCTTTCGGTGAAAGGAGGTATACTACTACTAGTAGATTACATTTTTCTCCATTCTTACAGCGGAGGCGTGCAAGAGCAGTGAAAACACGCAGGCTCAGTGATTACATGGCCCACCTCACACTATCACCGTGCGACACCTAACTCTTTACATAGTACTCCCTCCGTTCCTAAATATTACTAGATGAGTCCCCGCGTGTTGGCGCGGAACATCGGTATATCTCTCTGCGCAAAATTATCGATTTCATAGAACAAAAAAAACTCTATAACTGCATGAAAAATGTGGTAGCCAAACTAAATAAACTCCCATCATCATTTAGATCATCCCACGTAAGGAAAAAAGATCAGCCAACTCCTACTGCATAATGGGATTATATTTTTCTTTTTGACATGTTAATGGGACTTAAAAGCTCACTTACATGCATGCTACCGGTGCATGATTCCATGCAGACATCTTGATGTGATTTAAAACCCACTCACATTCATGTGGCACGGTATTTCTGCATGCTTGCATGTGGCTTAGTGCGGAGCCTCTAAACGTCAAGATCAGACGGCTATTATGGACTGATTTACTTCATCTAACGGCTACATCAATTCTGATGACGTGGCTCAAGGAGAGGATAGAGAATTCCTAGTAGTGGGGGCTAGCTATTACTAGTAGATATAAGTCTTTGTAGAGATTCCACTACATACGGAACAAAATGAATGAATCTACACTTAAAATGCATCTATATACATCCGCATGTGGTTCATGGTGAAATCTCTACAAAGACTTATATTTAGGAACGGAGGAAGTACTAGTATAGTACGTACTATAATTTATCAGCGAGATAAATTTGTACAATGCTATGAAGCTTCCAGCTTCTGTTACATGTATCTTGCGTCCAAGGTTGCCCGTTGCAACATTTCATCAAATACAAAGGAGACTAACATGCATGCTATTGCATCTCAATGATTGACATATCATAGCAAATATGTACTCCCTCCGTTCCAAAATAAGTTTCTCAACTTTGTGCAAACTTTAGTACAAAGTTGTACTACTACTAAAGTTGACACTTATTTTGGAACAGAGGTAGCTAAAGAAAAAAATGATCCATGCAGTCCCTAGCCCTTGAACCGTGAACCCTGACCAGGCTTCAATTTGCTGGCAACGTTCGAGCTTCCTAATAAATGAAGTTTGCAACCTTTTGACCATCGGATCATTTTGTGCAGTTTCACCAAAATCGAGATGAGCATCCCTGTGGCAAAGAAATTGAACAAGCGTGATTAGAATAAGATTACTGGGACTAGTTGATGAGACATAAACTCATCACAAATACAGCACGTAGAAGCTAGTAGAGATATGTGCGGGGCAAAGAAGTAGAGAAATATCCACAGGGAGTGATGTGGGCAGCTGGAGCAGTGGTGCAAGCCGGCTGTAAAGGGAGTTGTACCCGAGGGACGTAGCTCAACCTTGAGGAGGGCGGCGGGAGGCGGCAACTGCCCACGTCGCGGCAGTGAGCAAGGGACGAAGGCAACCTCACCGGCTTTGTGAGAGAGAACGGCGGGGACCCCTGATCGGGACGTGCCGACAGTGGGTTTTCGCCGTCGGTGACGGCCACCGCATCTACACTAAGCATCCACCCCTTCCCCAAGCGGACGTGATCCGCCGGGATGTTAGAGATGTGACCACAGTCATTTTGTGTGAGAGAGTGTGAAGAGAGCAACCCCAGCAAGCAACCGTGTAGGCTGGCCCGTCCTGACTACGTATATAGTGGAGCGGTTTCCTTTTCTCTCCCTATGAACCTATCATATTGCATACGTGCCACTGAAGAAAAAAAAACTTCATTTATAAATGACGCAGCACCTACTACTCGTTCTCCTATAACCTTGCGCTTGGCATCTCCAAAATATTGACCTTGCGATTGGCTCTTTGCCTCTTCGGGAAGTCGAGTAATAATGGTAGTGCAGTATATATCGTTCTGGCTATATGAGACCGAATGAATTGCTGCACGTCCACCACGTGGGCGAGGGTCGAGGGGCGAGGGAGAGTGCTACATACGGAGCAAAATGAGTGAATCTACACTCTAAAATACGTTTATATACATCAGTGTTTGGAGTATGTACTAGTAGTTCATATTGAAATCTACTAAAGGACATATATATTCCAAACAATATGATATAATCTCTATAACCAAGGTAGTAGGGACGAGAAGTAAACGGAGGGAGTAGTAAATTTTTCTCCTCGTCCTGCGAGCCACCGCGCGCATGGGCAAGGGAGCGGGCGTAAGGCGTAGTAAGCAAGCTTCACCTCATCCTGCGAGCCACCGCGCCTATGGGCGGGGGAGACGGCGTACTAAGCAAGCTTCTCCTCGTTCTGCGAGTTGACAGGACACATCAAAAGTACTCTAGTGTATAGAGCCTTGCCTCTAAGGTAGGCCCCACATGGTTTGCCTCTTTTTTTAACATAACACGTCAAGTCGCAATTTGTTTGTTCACCCGTGGTAGACAATCCTCCCTCCACCAAGTGGACGACCAGTACACATGCCAAATTACCACGTGGGCTGCCCTTTTCATACAGAAATGAGCTCCACCGTGTACCCGCGCGGGTGTGGTTGGGAAAGAGACGGGAGTACGTGCGCCGTGCATGCACCTCTTCTCTTCGTGCACGTCCCCCACCTACGTGGGTGTGTGTGAGAGATACAAACCGCGTTCGTGAGTGTTTTTTGTTTCGGGGTGGGGGTGGGGTGGGGGTTGATTTCATGAATTATTTGTGGGAATATGTGTCGATGACATCTCAAACAAAATTTTGCATGCAATGTGTGTGAAATGGAGGCCTATCCATATCATACATAGAGGGTCAGGCAATCCACGAGAAGATAGGGAGGGGTCATTGTTGGAAATATGCCCTAGAGGCAATAATAAATTAGTTATTATTATATTTCCTTATTCATGATAATCTTTTATTATCCATGCTAGAATTGTATTGATAGGAAACTCAGATACATGTGTGGATACATAGACAACACCATGTCCCTAGTAAGCCTCTAGTTGACTAGCTCGTTGATCAATAGATGGTTACGGTTTCCTGACCATGGACATTGGATGTCATTGATAACGGGATCACATCATTAGGAGAATGATGTGATGGACAAGACCCAATCCTAAGCCTAGCACAAGATCGTGTAGTTCGTATGCTAAAGCTTTTCTAATGTCAAGTATCATTTCCTTAGACCATGATATTGTGCAACTCCCGGATACCGTAGGAATGCTTTGGGTGTACCAAACGTCACAACATAACTGGGTGGCTATAAAGGTGCACTACGGGTATCTCCGAAAGTGTCTGTTGGGTTGGCACGAATCGAGACTGGGATTTGTCACTCCGTGTAAACGGAGAGGTATCTCTGGGCCCACTCGGTAGGACATCATCATAATGTGCACAATGTGACCAAGGAGTTGATCACGGAATGATGTGTTACGGAACGAGTAAAGAGACTTGCCGGTAACGAGATTGAACAAGGTATCGGGATACCGACGATCGAATCTCGGGCAAGTATCGTACTGATAGACAAAGGGAATTGTATACGGGATTGGTTGAATCCTTGACATCGTGGTTCATCCGATGAGATCATCGTGGAACATGTGGGAGCCAACATGGGTATCCAGATCCCACTGTTTGTTATTGACCAGAGAGATGTCTCGGTCATGTCTGCATGATTCCCGAGCCCGTAGGGTCTACACACTTAAGGTTCGATGACGCTAGGGTTATAGGGAAAGTATGTACGCGGTTACCAAATGTTGTTCGGAGTCCCGAATGAGATCCCGGACGTCACGAGGAGTTCTGGAATGGTCCGGAGGTAAAGATTGATATGTAGGAAGTGAGGATTTGGCCACCGGAAGTGTTCCGGGCATCACCGGTAATGTACCGGGACCACCGGAAGGGTCCGGGGGTCCACCGGGAGGGGCCACCAGCCCTAGAGGCTTGCGTGGGACAATAGTGGGAAGGGACCAGCCCCAAGAGAAGAAGAGGGGCAAACCCTAGGGCAGATGGGCCCTAAGGCCCACCCCAGGTGCGCCTCCCCCTCTCCCCCCTTTTGGCCGCCACCCTAGATGGGATCTGGGGCTACCGCACCCCTTGGGGTGGGAACCCTAGAGGGGGCGTAGCCCCCTCCCCCCTATATATAGTTGAGGTCTAGGGGCTGCCCAACACATGAGTTGTTTGCTCCTAGGCGCAGCCATACCTCTTTCCCTCCTCGTCTCTCGTAGTGCTTGGCGAAGCCCTGCTGGAGTTCCGTGCTCCTCCACCACCACCACGCCGTTGTGCTGCTGCTGGACGGAGTCTTCCCCAACCTCTCTCCCTCTCTCCTTGCTGGATCAAGGCATGGGAGACGTCACCGGGCTGCACGTGTGTTGAACGCGGAGGCGCCGTTGTTCGGCGCTTAGATCGGAATCGACTGTGATCTGAATCGCTACGAGTACGACTCCTTCATCCGCGTTCTCGCAATGCTTCCGCTTGGCGATCTACAAGGGTATGTAGATGCACTCCTCTCTCTCGTTGCTAGTCTCTCCATAGATTGATCTTGGTGACACGTAGGAATTTTTTTGAATTATTGCTACGTTCCCCAACAGTTGCATCATGAGCTAGGTCTAGCTTCCTGATGGCGACAGCATAGAGGAACTCTCAATGAAAGCACCAATGTCGGTGTCAAAACTGGCGGATCTCGGGTAGGGGGTCCCGAACTGTGCGTCTAGGCCGGATGGTAACAGGAGGCAGGGGACACGATGTTTTACCCAGGTTCGGGCCCTCTTGGTGGAGGTAAAACCCTACGTCCTGCTTGATTAATATTGATGATGTGGGTAGTACAAGAGTAGATCTACCACGAGATCAGAGAGGCTAAACCCTAGAAGCTAGCCTATGGTATGATTGTTGTTCGTCCTACAGACTAAAACCCTCTGGTTTATATAGACACCGGAGAGGGCTAGGGTTACACAGAGTCGGTTACAATGGTAGGAGATCTACATATCCGTATCGCCAAGCTTGCCTTCCACGCCAAGGAAATAACCTTCCGGACACGGGACGAAGTCTTCAATCTTGTATCTTCATAGTCCAGGAGTCCGGCCGAAGGTATAGTCTGGCTATCCGGACACCCCCTAATCCAGGACTCCCTCAGTAGCCCCTGAACCAGGCTTCAATGATGACGAGTCCGGCGCGCAGATTGTCTTCGGCATTGCAAGGCGGGTTCTCCTCCAAATTCCGTGTACCTGTTGAATAGTGTCCGGTTTCTTGTAAATGTAGTGCTCCTTGGCTTCTACACCCAACAATGGCCGTTTTCCACGTGTTAAACGAATACGAAAAGTCAGGGTGTTTTTATACCTACACCCCTAGCCGCGTGAATGAGCCGCCTATTTAAGGGGACGAGGATTTAGATCCAAACCACACCTTCTCCCTTCCGCGAGTATTCATCAGAGCGTATCCGACAGAGGTCCATTCTATCATGGCCGGCCGCCGCAGCTCCTCCTCTCGCCCTTCCAGCCCTCAGCCTGGAGATTGGAAGAGGTGCTCCATCCCGCACAGCGAGCTAGTGACGCTCCAGACCAAGGGATTTCTCCCCCCGGCCTATATGGTCCAGGTTCAAGCCGGACTTGCCACCTATAATGGCGGAGAGCAAGCGGAGAGCGCCCCCAATCCCTCCAAAGGAGAGCGGGTATGCCTTGCCCCTTACTTAATAAGAGGGCTCGGATTTCCAATTCATCCATTTTTCCGGGGGCTTCTGGAGTTCTATGGCCTCCAGCTGCACAACCTCACGCCTGCCTCCATATTGCATATCGCGGGCTTCGTAGCCCTTTGCGAGCTGTTTTTGGGCTGCGAGGCTCATTTCGCGCTGTGGAAAAGGCTATTCTGCCTTGTGCCCCGCTCTAAGGAGGGGTCAATATATCAAGTGGGCTGAGCCGAAGTGTGGCGCATCACCGGGACCGGATATCTATCCGGAACCCCAAAGAAGGCGTCCGAGGACTGGCCTTCGAAATGGTTTTATATAGAGGATGTCCCGCTGCCGGATCCTGTCCGAATCGGCCTACCTGAGTTCGACAGTGCTCCCCTAAAGAAGCGCCTAAGCTGGCATCCACGGAGCCCTCAGAGGGAAAGTGACAGGGACGTTCTTTACCTGATGGGCCGGATAAGATTGTTAGCTCATTCCGGACTGACCATGATCAGGGTCATGGCCGTATGCATCATGCGAGGGGTGCAGCCGCTTCAGTATAGAGGCCGCCCCATGTGGGACTTCAACGGGGAGGACGACGCCACCCGCCACGGCCGTAAGGGGCCGGATTCGGCTGCCGCTCTAATAAAGACCTTGTCCGCTTTGTACAAGGGAGAAGAGGAGGAATTTCTCCGCGTCAACCCACATGGTGGATTTTCCATGTACAATCCCCCAAGTTGGGTAAGTGGACACTCTTACTTGCCCATCCGTTTTATATTCCCATCGCTAGATATTCAGTCTAACGACTTCAACGCAGTAACTGCGCCAGGCTGTTAAAGAAATAAACAGCCCTCCTCCGCAACCCGAGGATCCGGGACGGTCCCTCGACCCGGCCTCTCAAGAGGATCCGGACTTATCTGTGGAGCTGATTGATGGGGTGTTCCATCAATTAAGCAAGGACAATGCCTTGGTGGCCATTATGGCCGATTACCCAGGGCTACTCCAGCCTCACAGGTAACTGAGACCGAACTCCCAGCACTTTGAAAAGGGATCTATCCTCGCGTGTTTTCGATTGCCGTATGACAACCGTGTTTTGCAGGGGAGGCCCTTGAGACGGGAGGACGAGCCTGCGGCGACTAGCCAACGAGGGGCGGCAAGGCCCTGCAGGCTGAAAAGAAGTGCGGTCCGGACTAAGACGCTAGCGCAAAGGTATAGCGCGCCATCTTATTCCCAGGTGTTATTCCTTCGAGGCATATTAACGCTCGTTCTCTCTTCAGGATGAAGAGACCTCGCCGGACTATATCCGGAGAGGTTGCCAATCGCGCCTCCACCAGCCAGGCTCCAAAGCCTGGTCCGGAAGCGGAGGCGAACACAAGGCACGCACCGGACGCTCCTCCGACAGAGGATGCAGATAGGCTGTCTTCCACCAATTCCGAGGTGGAGAGTGCCATGAACCACAGGCGTCGCCGGACAGTTCTTCGTGACGCTTGTTTCTCCCAAGAGGCATTGGATGCCTTCAATTCGGGAGATGTGTACCTCCGTGCCGCTCAAAATGGTCTAGCCAGAGCCATGGAGCAATATGTAAAGGACATACGGGTAAGAAAATTTTGGTAATTATATATACCAGTAGCCCCGGAGACTTGAAACAGTTAGAATAACTGATTTAAGGATCATTTGTTATGCAGGTTCTTACAGAAAAGAATACCCTACTGTCCCAGGAGCCGGAAGAGTGCAAAGCCCAACTTGAGGCCGCACTAGCCGCGACAGGGGAGCCCAAGGAGACCCCCTCTGGTAATATACACTTCGAAAGATAAGTATTTTGCGAAGTGCGGCATGGGTGCAAATCTGACAAATGAAATTGCAGATGGCGCCAGATTAAATTCGGAAGAGCAACAACTCCGACGCCAGCTGAAGGCTGGTGAGAGCGTGCTGACAAAGGTGAGGCGGGAGAAGAACGATCTCCAAGATGCCAACACCAAGCTGGGCATTGAACTGAAGGACGTTCGTGCCCAGCTGTTGGACTCCGTGAAGGAGAATCAGCGGCTTCGACGCGGCATATATAGTAAGTGCTTAAACGAACTTTGAAAAAAGAGTTCGGCGAGGAAGTCGACTAACAGAGTAATGTCTGTAGGTATGCTAACAGGTCATCCTGCAGAGGAAATGCCCGGTTCTATGGGTGACCTTCTTCCCGAGCTGTCACAACTGCACGAGCGAGTTCGGCAGGTGATGCAAAGCGTTGCCCAGGCCTTGTGGCCATCCGTCTCCATGCCAGAAGGCCTTGGAGAGCTTGTAGAGAAGCTGAAGGGAGCGCAGCGGCGCTTCCGATTGTGGAAGATATCGGCCTACCGTCAAGGCGCCAGGGAGGCCTGGGCCATGGTGAAGACGTGGTACACGAAGGCTGACCCAAACCACATGGCCGAGGTCGGGCCCGTGGGGCCCGATGGGAAGGAGATCCCTGTGAGCTTAGTATACGGCCAAGTAGAATTGGCCGCAAAGTATTCCCAACAGGACTGTAAACTAGACAGCTTGTTAGATGGTATTGAGGAGGAATACAATCAGTCAGATTGACTACGTAATTATAATTAACATGTGTAATGCCTTCTAGCCGGATTGTAGATCATTTGTCATAGACGACCTTTTCGCTTCAACCTCGGGACCTGACGGTCCGGAGTGTGTCCGAATACCCTCGCGGTTATATAAGAACCGGGGTATGCATGGAGACCAGGCGTAGGGGTCATTAGTGCTTGAACAGACAAGTGCCCAACTAGTTATGTTATATTACATGGTTAGTAAGAAACATCTTCCAGGGAGAATAGTTCCGTTAGGGGTTCCTTTCCCTGGGAGGCATGCCCTAAAGTGCATGTCCATTCTGCGAAAAGAGGCGCAGGAAAAACATCTGGGGGCGTATAGATAAAATAAAAAAGGTCATCTTTAGTTCACCGACCGAATATTCCCTTAAGAACGCTAGCTTTCGGCTTCACCCAGTCTGAAGTACACATCTGGCTGACCCGGCAGTAACAATCGCAGAGGTGCTCCCTTTACCACCTAGCCGAACAATCGGGAACGTAGGGGTAAGCACAGGAGCCAGGCAACCCAGCTTGGCCAAAACTTAAGTCATATCGATGCATATAATGGCGAATAAAAGGTACATGCGGAAGTGTGACACATGTGGGCATGAAGCCCGTATAAATAAGCTTCTGTTTAAAGAAGCCCCCAGGTTTAATGAGCGCGGATAGCGCGTCACTTTATGAGCCTTTAAAGGCTATAAGAGAGAGAGATAGAGAGAGAGAGAGAAGAAGGAGAGAAATGTAAGACAGAAAGTATATAAAAAATGGACAGAGGAAGGAGACGAACACAGAGTCTGGTGCTAGGCATAGAATCTTCATAGACGAGCTGCGTTCCATGGGTTCGGCTCGAGTCGGTTATCCGATGCATCTCGCAGGCGGTATGCTCCACCAGTCAGGACTTGGTCGATTATGAAGGGACCTTCCCACTTGGGCTTGAGTTTGTCCTTTTTCTTGTCCGGCAGGCGTAGAACTAATTCACCAACGTTGTAATTTTTGGCCCGTACTTCTCTGCTTTGGTATCTTCGAGCCTGCTGTTGATAGAATGCGGAACGGGCTTTTGCCACTTCACGCTCTTCCTCCAAGGCGTCCAAACTGTCCTGCCGATCGAGCTCGGCTTCTCTTTCTTCGTACATGCGCACTCGAGGTGAGTCATGAACTATGTCGCAGGGCAGAACTACCTCTACGCCGTACACCATGAAGAATGGTGTGTATCCGGTGGTGCGATTCGGCATGGTCCGTAGCCCCCAGAGTACGGAGTCGAGCTCCTCTACCCAGTGCGTGTTAGATTCCTTAAGGGACCGCACTAATTTGGGTTTGATGCCGCTCATGATAATACCATTTGCACGCTCGACCTGGCCGTTAGTTTGTGGGTGATAGACGGAAGCATAATCGAGCTTGATGCCCATGTTTTTGCACCAGAGTTTTACCTCGTCGGCTGTAAAGTTCGTGGCGTTATCAGTGATGATGCTGTGGGGGACGCCGTAACGGTGTACAACCCCGGATATAAAGTCTATCACCGGTCCAGATTCGGCCATCTTAACAGGCTTGGCTTCTATCCATTTGGTGAACTTATCCATCATGACCAGTAAGTATTTTTCTTGTGGGTTCCGCCTTTAAGGGTTCCAACCATGTCAAGCCCCCAGACCGCGAAGGGCCAAGTGATGGGGATAGTTTGGAGAGCGGTGGGTGGCATATGGCTTTGGTTTGCAAAAAGCTGGCAACCGACGCATCGTTGGACTAAGTCCTGGGCGTCTGCCCGGGCCGTCAGCCAATAAAAGCCTGTATGGAAGGCCTTGCTTACAAGGGACCGAGCTGCAGCGTGATGACCGCCGAGTCCGGCATAAATTTCAGCCAGGAGGTTCCGCCCTTCCTCTTCGGAGATGCACCTTTGAAGGACTCTGGTAGTGCTTTTCTTATAAAGCTCTCCCTCATGGACTTTATAGGCTTTAGATCGCCGCACTATGCAGCGTGCCTCATTTTGATCCTCGGGGAGTTCCTGCCTAGTAAGGTAGGCGAGGAATGGTTCTTTCCACGGGGCGATGACGACCATTATTACGTGGGCTGAAGGTGTTATTTCATTGGCAGAGCCTCCAATTGTGTCAGAGTGTTCGGTGTCGGGCAGTGCGGTTGGGTCCGGGCTGTTATTGCCGGGTTCCCCTTTCCATACTATGGATGGCTTGAACAGCCTTTCCAGGAAGATGTTGGGGGGGACTACATTGCGTTTTGTGCCGATGCGTGCCAGGACATCTGCCGCCTGATTATTTTCCCGGGCTATATGGTGAAATTCGAGCCCTTCGAACCGAGCTGACATTTTTAGGACGGCGTTGCGATAAGCTGCCATTTTTGGATCCTTGGCATCAAAGTCTCCATTTATTTGGGATATTGCGAGGTTCGAGTCCCCGCGCACCTCTAGGCGTTGAATGCCCATGGATACTGCCATCCGGAGACCATGTAAAAGGGCCTCATATTCGGCTGCATTGTTGGAGTCTGTGTACATTATCTGGAGTGCGTATTGAACTGTGTCTCCTGTGCGGGACGTCAAAACGACGCCAACCCCTAGACCGGCCAACATTTTGGAGTCGTCGAAGTGCATGACCCAGTTTGAATATGTGCCGTACTCTTTAGGGAGTTCGGCCTCCGTCCATTCTGCGACGAAGTCGGCCAAAACTTGCGACTTGATAGCTCGCCGTGGCTTGTAAGTTATGTCGAACGGGAGGAGCTCAATGGCCCATTTTGCAATCCGGCCCGTCACGTTGCGGTTGTTTATAATATCGTTAAGTGGCACTTCCGAGGCTACTGTTATTGAACACTCTTGAAAGTAGTGTCACAGCTTCCGGGATGCCATAAATACCGCGTACGCAATCTTTTGATAATGCGGGTACCGTGACTTGCACGGAGTAAGGACAGTGGACACATAGTAGATCGGCTTTTGAAGGGGGAATTTGTGTCCGTCCATTTCTCGTTCGACGACGAGCACTGCGCTTACGACCTGATGGGTTGCTGCAATGTATAATAGCATTGGTTCGCCAATGTTTGGCGCGGCCAGGACTGGGTTTGTTGCCAAGATGGACTTTATTTCGTCGAGTCCGGCCGTGGCTGCATCCGTCCACTCGAAGTGTTCGGTGCGCCGAAGGAGGCGGTAAAGGGGTAGGGCATTTTCTCCCAAGCGGGAGATAAAGCGGCTTAGAGCCGCCACGCATCCGGTTAATTTTTGTATTTGTTTGAGGTCCTTTGGGATATGCAATTGTGACAGAGCTCGGATCTTGGCTGGATTTGCTTCAATTCCTCTACCGGATACAATGAAGCCCAAGAGCTTTCCGGCTGGAGCGCCGAAAACGCATTTTTCCGGGTTGAGCTTGATGTCGTATGTTCGGAGGTTATCGAATGTTAGCCTCAAGTTGTCTACTAGAGATTCGACATGTCTTGTTTTAACGACCACATCATCTACGTATGCCTCCACTGTTTTGCCGATCTGGTTTGCCAGACATGTCTGAATCATGCGCTGATATGTTGCGCCGGCATTTTTGAGCCCGAAGGGCATTGTGTTGAAGCAGAATGGGCCGTATGGTGTGATGAATGTCGTTGCAGCTTGGTCTGACTCCGCCATCTTTATTTGATGGTAGACGGAGTATGCGTCGAGGAAACACAACGAATCGTGTCTTGCGGTAGCGTCGATAATTTGATCGATGCGGGGGAGAGGGAAGGGATCCTTTGGGTAAGCCTTGTTAAGGTCTTTGAAATCAACGCACAGGCGCCAGGATTTGTCCTTCTTTGGTACCATCACCAGGTTTGCTAGCCAGTCCGGGTGTTTTATATCTTTGATGAATCCGGCCTCCAATAGTTTGGCTAGTTCCTCTCCCATGGCATGTCTCTTAGGTTCGGAAAAACACCGAAGAGCCTGTTTGACTGGTTTGAATCCTTTTAGGATATTTAAGCTATGTTCGGCCAGCCTGCGTGGGATTCCTGGCATGTCTGAAGGGTGCCAGGCGAAAATGTCCCAGTTCTCTCATAGGAACTCTCGCAGTGCGGCATCTACATCAGGGTTTAACTGTGCCCCGATGGAAGCTGTTTTATTGGGGTCCGTTGGATGGACCTGGAATTTGACTATTTCGTCCACCGGTTTAAAGGAGGTGGACTTGGATCTTTTATCGAGTATCACATCGTCCCTATTCGCCGTGGAGCGTAGCATTGTCAGTTCCTCGTCCACTAGGGCTTCGGATAGCGCCTCGAGGGCCAGTGTCGCTATCTTGTTTTCGGCGCGGAATGCTATGTCCGGATCACTAGCGAGAATGATGATTCCGTTAGGCCCGGGCATCTTGGGCTTCATGTACCTGTAATGGGGTATTGCTTGGAGGACTGTAAACGCTTCCCGCCCTAGCAGAGCGTGATATCCGCTACTGAACGGGGCCACCTGGAACATGACCTCTTCGGACCTGTAATTATCCGCGTGCCGAACACCACATCTAGTGTGATTTTTCCTGTACAGCGCGCTTCCCGACTGGGGATTGTTCTTCTAAAGGTTGTGCTGCTTCGCTCAATGCAGTTCCAGTCTATTTCCATTTTTTGAAGGGTTTCCTCATAAATGAGGTTCAATCCGCTGCCGCCATCCATGAGTACCTTGGTAAGACGAAAGCCGTCCACTATCGGACTGAGGACCAATGCGGCTGGTGCTCGGGCTGTTCGGAATTTAGGTTCATCACTTGCGTTAAAAGTAATAGCCGTGTCACTCCATGGGTTTATTGTTGCTACTTGGTAGACTTCGGCAAGGCTACGGAGTGTTCTTTTTCGCATATTATTTGATGCGAAAGTCTTGAAGACTGTTAATACCGTACAGGTTTCTCTGGGGTGGCTTTCTGTGGCTTCTGGAATTAGAAGATCTTCGCCAATTTTTGCCACCTGCCAGAGTATCCAACATGCTCTAAGGCTGTGAGTTGGTGTGGCGCCCTTTGCACTGTGAATTTTGTAGGGTCCATTAAGCCATCCTTCCAGTATGGTTCCGTGCCCTGTAGAGGGCTTTTGCTTTTTGGTATTGAACCCGGGTGTCTGGCGATGATGCACCCTTTTGTTTCAGACTGGGTTTGTATTCAGGGCCGGATTGTCCCAAAATTTTATTTCGGTTTTCCAGGCGCTTTCCATCGCATAGTACTTTCGTACTATGGACGCCAAGTCAGCGAAGTGTGTAATATCACGGCGACTTATGGCGTTGAGGATTCCCTTGTCCGTGCAATTATTGCAGAAGAATAAAATTGCTTCTTCCTCGCGGCAGTCCTTTATCCTGTTCATAACCAGGAGGAATCTGGCCCAGTAATGATGTACTATTTCTTCGGGCTCTTGCCTAATTTGGGATAGATCACTTATGTACGGGTGGGTGGGTGGAATCAAATCCGAAACCTCACCCAATCTGAGACCCAGGGGCCAAGGAGTTTCCGAACTCGGAAGTTTGGATTCTTGGATGTTGTCCAATGAATCTAGCCCGTCACCTGACTTGAAGTTCAGGTCTTGAGTGATGTCCTCCCTCCACGGGTATCCGGCTTGGAGGGATCGGGAATCCGGACATAGCTAGTCCTTAAGATAGATGAAGGGTCGCCACACTGTCCCTCTACCATGGCAATGTGATGGGTGACCTGGGGAGAGTTAATCTCTCTCAGATTGGGTTTAGACCCAATCTGGTCGTAATCCGTAGCGACTCCCAGGGAGGCGATGCGATCCAAGAGCTCGTTTAGGGAAGAGAGCTCCATTGGATCTAGCTGCTCGGCGAATTCCGAGCTGACGTGAAGATTGCTTTTGATGACCCGAGAGGTCATCGTCGGCGCAGCAGCCGAATAGGTGGTCATAAGGAAACCACCTAGCCGGAGAGTTTGGCCGACAGCCAAAGCTCCCTTAGAAACGGTGCCATCTTTAAAGACGGGATGAGGCATCCTTCCTGATGGCGACGGCATAGAGGAACTCTCAATGAAAGCACCAATGTCGGTGTCAAAACTGGCGGATCTCGGGTAGGGGGTCCCGAACTGTGCGTCTAGGCCGCGGATGGTAATAGGAGGCAGGGGACACGATGTTTTACCCAGGTTCGGGCCCTCTTGATGGAGGTAAAACCCTACGTCCTGCTTGATTAATATTGATGATATGGGTAGTACAAGAGTAGATCTACCACGAGATCAGAGAGGCTAAACCCTAGAAGCTAGCCTATGGTATGATTGTTGTTCGTCCTACGACTAAAACCCTCGTTTATATAGACACCGGAGAGGGCTAGGGTTACACAGAGTCGGTTACAATGGTAGGAGATCTACATATCCTCCGTATCGCCAAGCTTGCCTTCCACGCCAAGGAAAGTCCCTTCTGGACACGGGACGAAGTCTTCAATCTTGTATCTTCATAGTCCAGGAGTCCGGCCGAAGGTATAGTCCGGCTATCCGGACACCCCGTAATCCAGGACTTACTCACCCATAGCAGCCACGTAAAACATGCAACAACAATTAGAGGACGTCTAACTTGTTTTTGCAGGGTTTGCTATGTGATGTGATATGGCCAAAAGGATGTGATGAATGATATATGTGATGTATGAGATTGATCATGTTCTTGTAATAGGAATCACGACTTGCATGTCGATGAGTATGACAACCGGCAGGAGCCATAGGAGTTGTCTTAATTTATTTATGACATGCCTGTCAATGAAAACGCCATGTAATTACTTTACTTTATTGCTAACCGTTAGCCATAGTAGTAGAAGTAATAGATGACGAGACAACTTCATGAAGACACGATGATGGAGATCATGATGATGGATATCATGGTGTCATGCCGGTGACGATGATGATCATGGCACCCCGAAGATGGAGATCAAAAGGAGCAAAATGATATTGGCCATATCATGTCACTATTTGATTGCATGTGATTTTTATCATGTTTTACATCTTATTTTCTTAGAACGACGGTAGCTTAAATGAGATGATCCCTTGCAATAATTTCAAGAAAGTGTTCCCCCTAACTGTGCACCGTTGCGAAGGTTCATTGTTTCGAAGCACCACGTGATGATCAGGTGTGATAGATTCTAACGTTCGAATACAACGGGTGTAAGCCAGATTTACACACGCAATACACTTAGGTTGACTTGACGAGCCTAGCATGTACAGACATGGCCTCGGAACATAGAAGACTGAAAGGTCGAACATGAGTCGTATAGAAGATACGATCAACATGAAGATGTTCACCGATGATGACTAGTTCGTCTCACGTGATGATCGGACACGGCCTAGTTGACTCGGATGATGTATCACTTAGATGACTAGAGGGATGTCTATCTGAGTGGGAGTTCATTAAATTATCAGATGAACTTAATTATCATGAACACAGTCAAAAGGACTTTGCAAATTATGTCGAAGCTTACGCTTTAGTTCTACTGTTTTAGATATGTTCCTAGAGAAAATTTAGTTGAAAGTTGATAGTAGCAATTATGCAGACTGGGTCTGTAAACTGAGGATTGTCCTCATTGCTGCGCAGAAGGATTATGTCCTTAATGCACCGCTCAGTGAGCTGAACCTCGAGCGTCGGTTGTGGATGTTGCGAACATCTGACATACACGTTTTGATGACTACATGATAGTTCAGTGCGTAAAGCTAAGTGGTTTAGAATTGAGGCACCAAAGACGTTTTTGAAACATCGCAGTACATATTAGATGTTCCAAAGACTGAAATTGGGATTTCAGACTAGTGCCCACGTCAAGAGGTATGAGACCTCTGACAAGTTTCTTAAGCCTGCAAACTAAGGGAGAAAAACTCAATCATTGAGCATGTGCTCAGATTGCCTGGCTACTACAATTCCTTGAATCGAGTGGGAGTTAATCTTCCAGATGAGATAGTGATAGTTCTCCATAGTCACTGCCACCAAGCTATTAGAGCTTAGTGATGAACTATAACATATCAGGGATAGACATGATGATCCTTGAGCAATTCACGATGTTTGACACCACGAAAGTAGAAATCAAGTAGGAGCATCAATTGTTGATGGTTAAACCAGTAGTTTCAATAAGGGAAAGAAGGGATACTTCATGAGACGGCAAATCAGTTGCTGCTCTAGTGAAGAAACCCAAGGTTGAAACAAACCCGAGACTGAGTGCTTCTATAATGCGGGGAACGGTCACTGAAGCAGAACTACCCTACATACTACTGGAAATATGCCCTAGAGGCAATAATAAAATGGTTATTATTATATTTCCTTGTTCATGATAATTATCTATTGTTCATGCCATAATTGTGTTATCCGTAAATCGTTACATGTGTAAATACATAGACCACAACACGTCCCTAGTGAGCCTCTAGTTGACTAGCTCGTTGATCAAAAGATAGTCATGGTTTCCTGACTATGGACATTAGATGTCATTGATAACGGGATCACATCATTAGGAGAATGATGTGATGGACAAGACCCAATCCTAAGCATAGCTCAAAGATCGTGTAGTTCATTTGCTATAGCTTTTCCGAATGTCAAGTATCATTTCCTTAGACCATGAGATTGTGCAACTCCCGGATACCGTAGGAGTGCTTTGGGTGTACCAAACGTCACAACGTAACCGGGTGACTATAAAGGTGTACTACGGGTATCTCCGAAAGTGTCTGTTGGGTTGGCATGAACCGAGACTGGGATTTGTCACTCCGTATGACGGAGAGGTATATCTGGGCCCACTCGGTAATGCATTATCATAATGAGCTCAATGTGACCAAGTGGTTGATCACGGGATCATGCATTATGGTACGAGTAAAGTGACTTGCCGGTAACGAGATTGAACGAGGTATTGGGATACCGACGATCGAGTCTCGGTCAAGTAACGTACCGATTGACAAAGGGAATTATATACAGGATTGATTGAATCCTCGACATCATGGTTCATCCGATGAGATCATCGAGGAGCATGTGGGAACAAACATGGGTATCCAGATCTCGCTGTTGGTTATTGACCGGAGAGTCGTCTCGGTCATGTCTGCGTGTCTCCCGAACCCATAGGGTCTACACACTTAAGGTTCGGTGACGCTAGGGTTGTTGAGATATTAGTATACGGTAACCCGAAAGTTGTTCGGAGTCCCGGATGAGATCCTGGACATCACGAGGAGTTCCGGAATGGTCCGGAGGTGGAGATTTATATATAGGAAGTCAAGTTTCGGCCATCGGGAAAGTTTCGGGGGTAATCGGTATTGTACCGGGACCACCAGAAGGGTCCCGGGGGTCCACCGGGTGGGGCCACCTATCCCGGAGGGCCCCACGGGCTGAAGTGGGAGGGGAACCAGCCCCTAGTGGGCTGGTGCGCCCCCCATGGGCCTCCCCCTGCGCCTAGGGTTGGAAACCCTAGGGGTGGGGGCGCCCCACTTGGCTTGGGGGGCACTCCACCCCCCTTGGAGATTGCATCTCCTAGGGCCGGCGCCCCCCTAGGGGTCGTATATATAGTGGGGGGGAGGGAGGGCAGCCGCACCCTAGCCCCTGGCGCCTCCCTCTCCCTCCCGTGACACCTCTCCCTCTCCCTGAGCTTGGCGAAGCCCTGCCAAGATCACCGTTGCTTCCACCACCACGCCGTCGTGATGCTGGATCTACATCAACCTCTCCTTCCCCCTTGCTGGATCAAGTTGGAGGAGACGTATTCCCAACCGTACGTGTGTTCAACGCGGAGGTGCCGTCCGTTCGGCGCTAGGTCATCGGTGATTTGGATCACGACGAGTACGACTCCATCAACCCCGTTCTCTTGAACGCTTCCGCTCGCGATCTACAAGGGTATGTAAATGCACTCCCCTCTCCCTCGTTGCTAGACGACTCCATAGATTGATCTTGGTGATGCGTAGAAAATTTTAAAATTCTGCTACGTTCCCCATCCGTGGCATCATGAGCTAGGTCTATGCGTAGGTTCTATGCACGAGTAGAACACAAAGCAGTTGTGGGCGTGGATATTGTCAATTTTCTTGCCGTTACTAGTCTTATCTTGATTCGGCGGCATCGTGGGATGAAGCGGCCCGGACCGACCTTACACGTACGCTTACGTGAGACTGGTTCCACCGACTGACATGCACTAGTTGCATAAGGTGGCTAGCGGGTGTCTGTCTCTCCCACTTTAGTCGGATCGGATTCGATGAAAAGGGTCCTTATGAAGGGTAAATAGGAATTGGCATATCACGTTGTGGTTTTTGCGTAGGTAAGAAACGTTCTTGCTAGAAACCTATAGCAGCCACGTAAAAACTTGCAACAACAATTAGAGGACATCTAACTTGTTTTTACAGCATGTGCCGTGTGATGTGATATGGCCAAAAGGATGTGATGAATGATATATGTGATGTATGAGATTGATCATGTTCTTGTAATAGGAATCACGACTTGCATGTCGATGAGTATGACAACCGGCAGGAGCCATAGGAGTTGTCTTAATTTATTTATGACCTGCGTGTCAACATAAATGTCATGTAATTACTTTACTTTATTGCTAAAGCATTAGCCATAGTAGTAGAAGTAATAGATGACGAGACAACTTCAAGAAGACACGATGATGGAGATCATGGTGTCATGCCGGTGACAATGATGATCATGAAGCCCCGAAGATGGAGATCAAAAGGAGCAAATGATATTGGCCATATCATGTCACTATTTGATTGCATGTGATGTTTATCATGTTTTGCATCTTATTTGCTTAGAACAACGGTAGCTTAAATAAGATGATCCCTCATAATAATTTCAAGAAAGTGTTCCCCCTAACTATGCACCGTTGCGAAGGTTCGTTGTTTCGAAGCACCACATGATGATCGGGTGTGATAGATTCTAACGTTCGAATACAACGGGTGTAAGCCAGATTTACACACGCAATACACTTAGGTTGACTTGACGAGCCTAGCATGTACAGACATGGCCTTGGAACATGGAAGACCGAAAGGTCGAGCATGAGTCGTATAGAAGATACGATCAACATGAAGATATTCACCGATGTTGACTAGTCCGTCTCACGTGATGATCGGACACGGCCTAGTTGACTCGGATCATGTCTCACTTAGATGACTAGAGGGATGTCTATCTGAGTGGGAGTTCATTGAATAATTTGATTAGATGAACT
Source organism: Triticum urartu (assembly GCF_003073215.2). Taxonomy (NCBI): domain Eukaryota; kingdom Viridiplantae; phylum Streptophyta; class Magnoliopsida; order Poales; family Poaceae; genus Triticum; species Triticum urartu. The sequence continues at coordinate 332,978,599 of NC_053022.1, forward strand.
TAATTATCATGAACTTAGTCTAAAATCTTTACAATATGTCTTGTAGATCAAATGGCCCATGTTGTCCTCAACTTCAACGCGTTCCTAGAGAAAACCAAGCTGAAAGATGATGGCAGCAACTATACGGACTAGGTCCGGAACCTGAGGATCATCCTCATAGCTGCCAAGAAAGGTTATGTCCTAGAAGCACCGCTAGGTGACGCACCCATCCCAGAGAACCAAGACGTTATGAACGCTTGGCAGTCACGTGCTGATGATTACTCCCTCGTTCAGTGTGGCATGCTTTACAGCTTAGAACCAGGGCTCCAAAAGTGTTTTGAGCGACACGGAGCATATGAGATGTTCGAAGAGCTGAAAATGGTTTTCCAAGCTCATGCCCGGGTCGAGAGATATGAAGTCTCCGACAAGTTCTTCAGTTGTAAGATGGGGGAAAATAGTTCTGTCAGTGACCACATACTCAAAATGTCTGGGTTGCATAACCGCTTGACTCAGCTGGGAGTTAATCTCCCGGATGATGCGGTCATTGACAGAATCCTTCAGTCGCTTCCACCGAGCTACAATAGCTTTGTGATGAACTTCAATATGCAGGGGATGGAAAAGACCATTCCTGAGGTATATTCAATGCTGAAATCAGCGGAGGTGGAAATCAAAAAGGAACATCAAGTGTTGATGGTGAATAAAACCACTAAGTTCAAGAAAGGTAAGGGTGAAAAGAACTTCAATAAGGACGGCAAGGGAGTTGCCGCGCCCGGTAAGCAAGCTGCCGGGAAAAAGTCAAAGAATGGACCCAAGCCTGAGACTGAGTGTTTTTATTCCAAGGGAAGTGGTCACTGGAAGCGGAACTGCCCCAAATACTTAGCGGACAAGAAGGCTGGCAACACTAAAGGTATATGTGATATACATGTAATTGATGTGTACCTTACCAGTACTCGTAGTAGCTCCTGGGTATTTGATACCGGTGCGGTTGCTCACATTTGTAACTCAAAGCAGGAGCTGCGGAATAAGCGGAGACTGGCGAAGGACGAGGTGACGATGCGCATCGGGAATGGTTCCAAGGTCGATGTGATCGTCGTCGGCACGCTACCTCTACATTTACCTACGGTATTAGTTTTAAACCTCAATAATTGTTATTTAGTACCAGCTTTAAGCATGAACATTGTATCAGGATCTCGTTTAATTCGAGATGGCTACTCATTTAAATCCGAGAATAATGGTTGTTCTATTTATGTGAGAGATATGTTTTATGGTCATGCTCCGCTGGTGAATGGTTTATTCTTCATGAATCTCGAGCATAATGTTACACATATTCATAGTGTGAATACCAAAAGATGTAAGGTTGATAATGATAGTCCCACATACTTGTGGCACTGCCGCCTTGGTCACATAGGTGTCAAACGCATGAAGAAGCTCCATGCAAATGGACTTTTGGAGTCTCCTGATTACGAATCATTTGACACGTGCGAACCATGCCTCATGGGTAAAATGACCAAGACTCCGTTCTCAGGAACAATGGAGCGAGCAACCAACTTATTGGAAATCATACATACTGATGTGTGCGGTCCAATGAGTGTTGAGGCTCGCGGTGGCTATCGTTATGTTCTCACCCTCATGATGACTTGAGTAGATATGGGTATGTCTACTTAATGAAACACAAGTCTGAGACCTTTGAAAAGTTCAAGGAATTTCAGAGTGAGGTTGAGAATCAACGTGATAGAAAAATCAAGTTCTTGCGATCAGATCGTGGGGGAGAATACTTGAGTCACGAATTTGGCACACACTTAAGGAAATGTGGAATAGTTTCACAACTCATGCCGCCTGGAACACCTCAGCGTAATGGTGTGTCCGAACGTCGTAATCGCACTCTATTGGATATGGTGCGATCTATGATGTCTCTTACCGATCTACCGCTGTCATTTTGGGGCTATGCTTTAGAGACTGCCGCATTCACTTTAAATAGGGCTCCATCGAAATCCGTTGAGACGACACCATATGAATTATGGTTTGGGAAGAAACCTAAGCTGTCGTTTCTAAAAGTTTGGGGATGTGATGCTTATGTCAAGAAACTTCAACCTGAAAAGCTCGAACCCAAGTCAGAAAAATGCATCTTCATAGGATACCCTAAAGAAACTATTGGGTATACCTTCTACCTCAGATCCGAAGGCAAGATCTTTGTTGCCAAGAATGGATCCTTTCTAGAGAAAGAGTTTCTCTCTAAAGAAATAAGTGAGAGGAAAGTAGAACTTGATGAAGTATTACCTCTTGAACCGGAGAGTGGCGCAGCTCAGGAAATTGTTCCTGAGGTGCCTGCACCGACTAGAGAGGAAGTTAATGATGATGATCATGAAACTTCAGATCAAGTTGCTACTGAACTTCGTAGGTCCACAAGGACACGTTCCGCACCAGAGTGGTACGGCAACCCTGTCTTGGAAATCATGTTGTTAGACAATGGTGAACCTTCGAACTATGAAGAAGCGATGGCGGGCCCAGATTCCGACAAATGGCTGGAAGCCATGAAATCCGAGATAGGATCCATGTATGAAAACGAAGTATGGACTTTGACTGACTTGCCCGATGATCGGAGAGCCATAGAAAATAAATGGATCTTTAAGAAGAAGACAGATGCGGTTGGTAATGTAACCATCTATAAAGCTCAGCTTGTCGCTAAGGGTTATCGACAATTTCAAGGGGTTGACTACGATGAAACTTTCTCACCCGTAGCAAAGCTGAAGTCCGTCTGAATCATGTTAGCAATTGCCGCATTCTATGATTATGAGATATGGCAAATGGACTTCAAAACGGCATTCCTTAATGGTTTCCTTAAGGAAGAATTGTATATGATGCAGCCGGAAGGTTTTGTCGACCCTAAGAGTGCTGACAAGGTGTGCAAGCTCCAACGCTCGATCTATGGGCTGGTGCAAGCATCTCGGAGTTGGAACATTTGTTTTGATGAGATGATCAAAGCGTTTGGGTTTACGCAGACTTATGGAGAAGCCTGCATTTACAAGAAAGTGAGTGGGAGCTCTGTAGCATTTCTCATATTGTATGTGGATGACATACTGTTGATGGGAAATGATATAGAATTCTTGGAAAGCATAAAGGCCTACTTGAACAAGTATTTTTCAATGAAGGATCTTGAAGAAGCTGCTTACATATTAGGCATCAAGATCTATAGAGATAGATCGGGACGCCTCATTGGTCTTTCACAGAGTACGTACCTTGACAAGATATTGAAGAAGTTCAATATGGATCAGTCAAAGAAGGGGTTCTTGCCTGTATTGCAAGGTACGAGATTGAGCACGGCTCAATGCCCGACCACGGCAGAAGATAGAGAAAAGATGAGTGTCGTCCCCTATGCCTCGGCCATAGGGTCTATCATGTATGCTATGCTGTGTACCAGACCTGATGTAAACCTTGCCGTAAGTTTGGTAGGAAGGTACCAAAGTAATCCCGGCATGGAACACTGGACAGCGGTCAAGAATATCCTGAAGTACCTGAAGAGGACTAAGGATATGTTTCTTGTTTATGGAGGTGACGAAGAGCTCATCGTAAAGGGTTATGTCGATGCTAGCTTCGACACAGATCTGGATGACTCTAAGTCACAAACCGGATATGTGTACATTTTGAATGGTGGGGCAGTAAGCTGGTGCAGTTGCAAGCAAAGCGTTGTGGCGGGATCTACATGTCAAGCGGAGTACATGGCAGCCTCGGAGGCAGCACAAGAAGCAATCTGGGTGAAGGAGTTCATTACCGACCTAGGAGTCATTCCCAATGCATCGGGCCAGATGACTCTCTTCCGTGACAACGCTGGAGCTATTGCCCTTGCCAAGGAGCCCAGGTTTCACAAGAAGATCAGGCATATCAAGCGACACTTCAACTCCATTCGTGAAAGTGTTCAAAATGGAGACATAGATATTTGTAAAGTACATACGGACCTGAATGTGGCGGCTCCGTTGACTAAACCTCTGCCTAGAGCAAAACATGATCAACACCAGGACTATATAGGTGTTTGATTCATCACAGTGTAACTAGGCTATTGACTCTAGTGCAAGTGGGAGACTGTTGGAAATATGCCCTAGAGGCAATAATAAAATGGTTATTATTATATTTCCTTGTTCATGATAATTGTCTATTGTTCATGCTATAATTGTGTTATCCGGAAATCGTAATACATGTGTGAATACATAGACCACAACACGTCCCTAGTGAGCCTCTAGTTGACTAGCTCGTTGATCAAAAGATAGTCATGGTTTCCTGACTATGGACATTAGATGCCATTGATAACGGGATCACATCATTAGGAGAATGATGTGATGGACAAGACCCAATCCTAAGCATAGCTCAAAGATCGTGTAGTTCGTTTGCTATAGCTTTTCCGAATGTCAAGTATCATTTCCTTAGACCATGAGATTTTGCAACTCCCGGATACCGTAGGAGTGCTTTGGGTGTACCAAACGTCACAACGTAACTGGGTGACTATAAAGGTGCACTACGGGTATCTCCGAAAGTGTCTGTTTGGTTGGCACAAATCGAGACTGGGATTTGTCACTCCGTATGACGGAGAGGTATCTCTGGGCCCACTCGGTAATGCATCATCATAATGAGCTCAATGTGACCAAGTGGTTGATCACGGGATCATGCATTACAGTACGAGTAAAGTGACTTGCCGGTAACGAGATTGAACGAGGTATTGGGATACCGACGATCGAGTCTCGGGCAAGTAACGTACCGATTGACAAAGGGAATTGTATATGGGATTGATTGAATCCTCAACATCGTGGTTCATCCGATGAGATCATCGAGGAGCATGTGGGAACGAACATGGGTATCTAGATACCGCTGTTGGTTATTTACCGGAGAGTCGTCTCGATCATGTCTGCGTGTCTCCCGAACCCATAGAGTCTACACACTTAAGGTTCGGTGACGCTAGGGTTGTTGAGATATTAGTATACGGTAACCCGAAAGTTGTTCGGAGTCCCGGATGAGATCCCAGATGTCACGAGGAGTTCCGGAATGGCCCGGAGGTGGAGATTTATATATAGGAAGTCAAGTTTCGGCCATCGGGAAAGTTTCGGGGGTAATCGGTATTGTACCGGGACCACCAGAAGGTCCCGGGGGTCCACCGGGTGGGGCCACCTATCCCGGAGGGCCCCACGGGCTGAAGTGGGAGGGGAACCAGCCCCTAGTGGGCTGGTGCGCCCCCCATGGGCCTCCCCCTGTGCCTAGGGTTGGAAACCCTAGGGGTCGGGGGCGCCCCACTTGGCTTGGGGGGCACTCCACCCCCTTGGAGATTGCATCTCCTAGGGCCGGCACCCCCCTAGGGGTCCTATACATAGTGGGGGGGAGGGAGGGCAGCCGCACCCTAGCCCCTGGCGCCTCCCTCTCCCTCCCGTGACACCTCTCCCTCTCCCTGAGCTTGGCGAAGCCCTGACGAGATCACCGTTGCTTCCACCACCACGCCGTCGTGCTGCTGGATCTCCATCAACCTCTCCTTCCCCCTTGCTGGATCAAGTTGGGGGAGACGTCTTCCCAACCGTACGTGTGTTCAACGCGGAGGTGCTGTCCGTTCGGCGCTAGGTCATCGGTGATTTGGATCACGACGAGTACGACTCCATCAACCCCGTTCTCTTGAATGCTTCCGCTCGCGATCTACAAGGGTATGTAGATGCACTCCCCTCTCCCTCGTTGCTAGATGACTCCATAGATTGATCTTGGTGATGCGTAGAAAATTTTAAAATTCTGCTACGTTCCCCATCAGATACTTGGTAAATGAGAAGGCTGGCAAGGTCGACAGAAGTTTTTTGAATATACATTATATTATTGTGTACTTTACTAGTACTCCTAGTAGCACCAGGGTAATAAATACCGGTTTGGTTGCTAAGTGTTAGTAACTCAAAATAAAAGGCTACGGAGACTAGCTAAAGGTGAGATGACTATATGTTGGAAGTGTTTCCAAGGTTGATGTGATCAAGCATCGCATGCTCCCTCTACCATCGAGATTGGTGTTAAACCTAAATAATTGTTATTTGGTGTTTGCGTTGAGCATAGACATGATTGGATTATGTTTATTGCAATACGACTATTCATTTAAGGAGAATAATGGTTACTCTGTTTATTTGAATAATACCTTCAATGGTCTTGCACCTAAAATGAATGGTTCATTGAATCTCGATCATAGTGATACACATGTTCATGCCAAAAGATATGAGATAGTAATGATAGTACCACGTACTTGTGGCACTACCATTTGAGTCATGTTGGTGTAAAACGCATGAACAAGCTCCATGTTGATGGATCTTTGGACTCACTCGTTTTTGAAAAGATTGAGACATGCGAACCATGTCTATTGGTAGATATGCATGAAGAAACTCCATACAGATGGATCGTTTGGACTCACTTGATTTTGAATCACTTGAGACATGCAAATCATACCACATGGGCAAGATGACTGAAAGACCTCGTTTTCAATAAGATGGAACAAGAAAGCAACTTGTTGGAAGTAATACATTTTGATGTGTGCAGTCCAATGAGTGCTAAGGCATGCAGTGGATATCGTTATGTTCTTACTTCACAGATGATTTGAGTAGATGCTGAGTATATTTACTTGATGAAACACAAGTCTGAATTATTGAAAGGTTCAAGTAATTTCAGAGTGAAGTTGAAGATCGTCGTGACAAGATGATAAAATGTCTATGATATGATCATAGAGTTGAATATCAGAGTTACGAGTTTGGCACACAATTAAGACATTGTGGAAATTGTTTCACAACTAATACCGCCTGGACCACCATAGTGTGATGGTGTGTTCGGACATCATAACTGCACCCCATTGGATATGGTGCATTCCATGATGTCTCTTATCGAATTACCACTATCGTTTATGGGTTAGGCATTAGGGACAACCGCACTCACTTTAAATAGGGCACTACACAATTCCGTTGAGACGACACTGTGTGAGCTATGGTTTAGAGAAACCTAAGCTGTCGTTTCTTAAAAGTTTGGGGCTGCGATGCTTATGTGAAAAAGTTTCAGGCTGATAAGCTCGAATCCAAAGCGGATGAATGCATCTTCATAGAATACCCAAAACAGTTGGGTATACCTCCTATTTTAGATCCGGAAGCAAAAGTGATTGTTTCTAGAAACGGGTCCTTTCTCGAGGGAAAGTTTCTCTCGAAAGAATTGAGTGGGAGGATGGTGGAGACTTGATGAGGTTATTGAACCGTCACTTCAACTAGTATGTAGCAGGGCACAGGAAGTTGTTCCTGTGGCACCTACACCAATTGAAGTGGAAGCTTATGATAGTGATCATGAAACTTCGGATCAAGTCACTACCAAACCTCATAGGTCGACAAGGATGCGTACTACTTCAGAGTGGTACGTAATCTTGTCTTGGAAGTCATGTTGCTAGACAACAATGAACCTACAAGCTATGGAGAAGAGATGGTGGGCCCGGATTCCGACGAATGACTCGAGGCCATAAAACCCGAGAGAGGATCCATGTATAAAACAAAGTATAGACTTTGAAAGAACTACTTGATGGTCGTAAGGCTGTTGGGTGCAGATGGATTTTAAAAGGAAGACAGACATTGATGGTAAGTGTCACCATTAAGAAAGCTCGACTTGTCGTTAAGATGTTTCCCGACAAGTTCAAGGAGTTGACTACGATGAGACTTTCTCACTCGTAGCGATGCTAAGAGTCTGTTGGAATTATGTTAGCAGTTACTGCATTGTTTATGAAATCTTGCAGATAGGATGTCAAAACATTGTTTCCTCGATGTTTTTCTTGAGGAAAGGTTGTATGTGATACAACCAGAAGGTTTTGTCAATCCTGAAGGATGCTGACAAGTATGCAAAGCTCCATCAATCCTTCTAAGGACTGGAGTAAGCATCTCGGAGTTGGAATGTACGCTTTGATGAGATGATCAAAGATTTTAGGTTTATACAAAGTTTATGAGAAACTTGTATTTCCAAAGAAGTGTGTGGGAGCACTATAGAATTTTTGATGAGTATATGTTGTTGACATATTGTTGATCAGAAATGATGTAGATTTCTGGAAAGCATATAGGGTTATTTGAAAAGTGTTTTTCAATGGAAAGCCTGGATTTAAACTACTTGAATATTGAGCATCAAGATCTATAAGGATAGATCAAAAAAATGCTCAATAGTACTTTCAAATGAATACATACCGTGACAAGATTTTGGAGTTCAAAATAGATCAGCAAAGAAGGAGTTCTTGGCTGTCTTACAAGGTGTGAGCATTGAGTAAGACTCAAGACCTGACCACGGCAGAAGAGAGAGAAAGGACGAAGGTCGTCCCCTATGCTTTAGATGTAGGCTCTATAGTATGCTATGCTGTGTACCGCACCTGAAGTGTGCCAAGCCATGAGTCAGTCAAGGGGTACAAGTGTGATCTAGGAATGGATCACAGGACAACGGTCAAGGTTATCCTTAGTAACTAGTGGACTAAGGAATTTTATCGATTATGGAGGTGATAAAAGAGTTCGTCGTAAAGGGTTACGCCGATGCAATCATTGACACTAATATGGATGATTCTGAGTAGTAAACCGGATTCGTAGAGTAGAACAGTTATTTGGAATAGCTCCAAATAGAGCGTGGTAGCTGCATCTACAGGATGACATAGAGATTTGTAAAGCACACACGGATCTGAAAGGTTTAGACCCGTTGACTATAACATCTCTCACAAGCATAACATGATCAAACCCAGAACTCATTGAGTGTTAATCACATGGTAATGTGAACTAGATTATTGACTCTAGTAAACTCTTTGGGTGTTAGTCACATGGGGATGTGACCTTGAGTGTTAATCACATAGCGATGTGAACTGGATTATTGACTCTAGTGCAAGTCGGAGACTGTTGGAAATATGCCCTAGAGGCAATAATAAATTAGTTATTATTATATTTCCCTGTTCATGATAATTGTTTATTATCCATGCTAGAATTGTATTGATAGGAAACTCAGGTACATGTGTGGATACATAGACAACACCATGTCCCTAGTAAGCCTCTAGTTGACTAGCTCGTTGATCAATAGATGGTCATCCAAAGGACTGGTACCTGTAACCTACAGTAACTATTGCCCTAGTGTAGTAATCCTCTTACTACACTACCTGTTCTGGGTTAGGATTCGGATCGTGTTCTAGCACATCAAGCATACGATTTCGAAAAGATTACAGTTCATAGTAAAGGAATCTGGTACTCTAACACGTTGAGGGCCTATGGCAAGGAATGCTTTGGGTGTACCAAACGTCACAACATAACTGGGTGGCTATAAAGGTGCACTACGGGTATCTCCAAAAGTGTCTGTTGGGTTGGCACCGAATCGAGACTGGGATTTGTCACTCCGTGTAAACGGAGAGGTATCTCTGGGCCCACTCGGTAGGACATCATCATAATGTGCACAATGTGACCAAGGAGTTGATCATGGTATGATGTGTTATGGAACGAGTAAAGAGACTTGCCGGTAACGAGATTGAACAAGGTATCGGGATACCGATGATCGAATCTCGGGCAAGTATCGTACCGATAGACAAAGGGAATTGTATACGGGATTGGTTGAATCCTTGACATCGTGGTTCATCCGATGAGATCATCGTGGAACATGTGGGAGCCAACATGGGTATCCAGATCCCACTGTTGGTTATTGACCAGAGAGATGTCTCGGTCATGTCTGCATGATTCCCGAGCCCGTAGGGTCTACACACTTAAGGTTCGATGACACTAGGGTTATAGGGAAAGTATGTATGTGGTTACTGAATGTTGTTCGGAGTCCCGGATGAGATCCCGGACATCACGAGGAGTTCCGGAATGGTCTGGAGGTAAAGATTGATATATAGGAAGTGAGGATTTGGCCACCGGAAGTGTTCCGGGCATCACCGGTAATGTACCGGCACCACCGGAAGGGTCCGGGGGTCCACCGGGAGGGGCCACCAGCCCTAGAGGCTTGCGTGGGCCAATAGTGGGAAGGGACCAGCCCCTAGGTGGGCTGGGGCGCCCCCCACCAAGGACCAAGGCACCTCAAGAGAAGAAGGGGGGCAAACCCTAGGGCAGATGGGCCCTAAGGCCCACCCCAGGTGCGCCTCCCCCTCTCCCCCCTTTTGGCCGCCACCCTAGATGGGATCTGGGGCTGCCGCACCCCTTGGGGTGGGAACCCTAGAGGGGGCGCAGCCCCCTCCCCCCTATATATAGTTGAGGTCTAGGGGCTGCCCAACACATGAGTTGTTCGCTCCTAGGCGCAGCCATACCTCTCTCCCTCCTCGTCTCTCGTAGTGCTTGGCGAAGCCCTGCTGGAGTTCCGTGCTCCTCCACCACCACCCCGCCGTCGTGCTACTGCTGGACGGAGTCTTCCCCAACCTCTCTCTCTCTCCTTGCTGGATCAAGGCATGGGAGACGTCACCGGGCTGCACGTGTGTTGAACGCGGAGGCGCCGTTGTTCGGCACTTAGATCGGAATCGACCGTGATCTGAATCACTACGAGTATGACTCCTTCATCCGCGTTCTCGCAACGCTTCTACTTGGCGATCTACAAGGGTATGTAGATGCACTCCTCTCTCTCGTTGCTAGTCTCTCCATAGATTAATCTTGGTGACACGTAGGAAATTTTTTGAATTATTGCTACGTTCCCCAACAGTCATAGCTATCGATAGAGTCAAAGAGAGGATCAAGTGGGTGGGTGCGAGATCGATGAAGAGAGCCATCGAAATTGTGTGTGTGTACAAGTCAAAGATATAGGGCGACTGGCCTACCGGAACATTAGAGGGCACACGTCAAGTTTGTGTGTGGCAGGAAGACATGACTAGAGCACTCGATGTATCGGTGTGTGGGGGGGAGGGGGTGGTGGGAGGGGTAGGCAGAGGCCTAACTATAGAGGTAGAATGACTCGTATATGTGTTGAGAAGGAGAGACCCAGCTATGTCTTGAGGGAGATCGATCGACATCCATACATAACTGAAGGACGGGAAATATGATGGGGGAGAGAGAGAGGAGAGAGAGAGGGAGGGAGAGGGACGGAGAGGGGTAGAGTGCTGGATGGGTGATGGAGTTGCTTCTCGAAGATGGTGGGAGAGGCCTACTAGACAAACTGAGGGTGGAACTGCAATGTTATCAATAAGAGCGGGGATGTGTTTCTGTGTGTGCCTGTGCGTGATAGTTCTGTCGGGACGCATCCATGGATGATGAAGGGGAACCATGTGTTTGGTAAGCAAACCTAACTAGATCGGTAGATCAATTGTTGTTTGTCGGAGGAAGAGAGAGACACAACTAATGAGGTAGATCAATTGACATGTGGGTAAAAATGAGTTATAAGGACCTACCTAGCTATATGTATAGCGAGAGATCGGTCGGTGTACGTCCATTTGTTAGAGGCAAATAAGGCCCAGCGAGACGGATAGACAGAGAGAATGGAGCTTGGAGGTGGTGCGAGAGGCCCAACTACTAGCTAGATAGGGGGAGGAGTGTGCGGTTGTGAGAGCGATGAAAAGAGGGGCGAGAGTTTACACGTGTGTCTGACCGTATGAGAGACACGAGGCAAGGACACATAAAGGAGGAGATTGAAGGTGTGTTTGTATGTTGTAGGCAGGCATCGCTAGAGAGGTTTATCGATCGGTGTGTGTCGGAAAGGAGTTGTGGAGACTCTGGGAGAACGACCTAAAGAAAAAATGAATGTGCCTGGTGGATAGAATGCCGAGGGAGGGGGAGGGCGAGGAGGGCGTGTGCATGCACGAGAGAAAGTTAGTGGTAGCTACAAAGGTTAGAGGATTGTGTGGGTGTAAGAGACTAACAAAGATCATAATTTGATATGAATGCGGATTCATATATTTGAATAGGAGATCATAGTGTTTTAAACATTGCATGCATGAATATAGCGGCGATACACGTGTTGTGCACATGTTATACCATAATGTGATAATGCATGGTGTTTGCAACTCACAGCTAAATGCCGAACAATCTAAACCATACTATACATCAAACAATCTCACATTTTATTTGAATTTGTGATAATGTGTGGCGTTTGCAGCTTACAACTAAATATCGAACAATCTAAATAATACTATATATCGAACATTCTCACATTTTATTTGAATTTGTGGTAATGTGTGGTGTTTGCAACTCACATCTAAATACTTGTAGGCGTAGGGGGCGGGGAACCATACATAATGTGATAAACACATTATACATATGAGACATGGTTTAGATTATGAAGATCTAGCTAGAGCTACAAATGTTATGTGATTTGAAATCAAAATAAAGTGGATTCAAAAAATCTAGTTCGAGTTCATATAGTACACATAGTTCATATGTAACTCGAGACTAATCATGTGGTGTGCTGTGAAGATAATACACAAACGATGGTTTAACTTGACAATAATGATGATTGTAGATCTTATTAAAACAGAGAAACGAATTCAAATGCTTTGACTTCACAACAATCATTACTGTAGATCTTATTCAAATAGAGAAACGAATTCAAATTTAGTTCATATTGAAGCGGTAGTATATAAGTTTGGAATGCACTAAAACGTTCATTTGAGTAGTAGGTTGCATGCATTATACATGTAGCGGAATATTTTAATTGAACATAACATGAATTCAAAGTTTTGAATCACATTTGTAGGGCGCATTGATTTGGTACAGTACACGTTAGGCTTGTCCGGAAATTTCAACCCGCGCCTTGTTAGCCCGAAATATTTAAGATATATCTTTCTCTCATTGTGCTCCGACAACTCCCTCCATCTCAACCCGCGCCTTGCTATTCCAAAATTACAACGCGCGTGAAAACTCCCACCTCCTGTGAAATCCTGACACACGAAATGCCCGTGGTACCCCTGAACCGAAAGAACCGCCTCAAATTGGTGGGGGTACTTTCGTAACTTACCCCACATTTTGGACAAGCGCGTCTCTAAGCCATGGTTCCCCACTGCCATCCCATCCGCCCACCCATTCGTACACCGAGGCCGCGAAAACCCACGATGAAACCCCACACCCTGCTCCGTCCGCCACCCAGCCGGAGCCTCTTCCCCGATGACGTCATCCACAGCAACACCTCGACGTCCCTCATCCACCCTATCGGATGAGGATCCATCGTCGATCTCATCATCCCGCCGGTTCAGCCACCCCGTCCTCCACCTCCAAGGATCTGCCCCGACGTTCCCCTCGTCTTTCGCACCACCTCCATTCCCACACCGCCGTCTTCACCTGCACCACCGGAAGAGCATCATCATCACCGTTTCCTCGGATGAAGCTACGGCCTAATCGGCGCCACCAAAGAGGTTGTACACTAATCGCCGCATTTTCTTCTTGATTCGATCTCACGGTGCTGCCGGCGCTCGGTTCCGAGCCGACACGGCGCGGCTTCATCCACGGTGGCGTCGCCGGCCACTTCCTCCACGGCGTCGCTCCCTCGGCGGCGACGTCGACATCAGTAGGACCTGCTGCTGCTTTAGCTCTCGCTCGCGCTGCTGCTCTGCTCCTGCTCTCGGTCCCCTGCCTGGTCTGCTCTTGCTATTGCTCTTGCTCGCGCTGCTGCTCTTGCTCTTGCTTGTGAAGCTGCTCCGATTTAGCTACACTTCACTCTGATGCCACCGAGGTGAAGGAAGAACCAGCCGCAGCGGGGAGGGGGCTTGCCGGGGAGGTACCCCACTATCTATCTTAGGGTTCAGGATGGGGGCGGTGGTCGCTGGCGGTGGCGGGGCGGTGGCGTGGGGATCGCCGGAGAAAAAGCTCGGCACGGGGGGCCTAGAGGGATGGCCGGGGCGGCGGCGGACCGGCGGTGGGGAGTGTTTTTGGTGCGGGCAGGGTGGCGCACCGCCGGCCGCGGGCGGCGGGGGGCTGCTGTTTGGCCGGCTCAGGGGGGTGGAGGTTGAAGATGAAACGCAGGCCCTTGATTTCGTATCCAATGGCTGCAAAATCGACTGACCAGAGATGAAAAAGCCAGTCGACCGACGTGTAGCCTCACCTTGCTAGTGCGTTCAGTTTCGACAGCAAAATTCAGTTTCGACAGTTAAGTTCAGTTTCGACAGTTAAGTTCAGTTTCGACAGTTAAGTTCAGTTTCGACAGTTAAATTCAGTTTCGACAGTTAAGTTCAGAGATGAGCGGCTGATGTATTTTACATCTAGCACTTTGTGGTTATGTATTTTAGTCATGTATTGGAGATGCTATTAGAATTCCACTTAGGTTAACGTTGTTCGTTGTCTCTCTTGTCCTGCTTCAGCCTCAGCGTCGTACAACTCACCGGAGCTGCTCCAACGATGAAACCCTCCATCACAGCGGAGCAGTACCTCGGGCTCCATCTCCAGACGCCTAAGATCTTCTTCCCCTCCTCCGGCAGCCAAGTCAGTCGGAGCATCCTCACCGGCCAACCCAATCACGCTGAGATCGACATGGCTTCGCCAAAGAGGTTGTACACTTGTTGCATCTCTTTTTTACTCTACATGTTATATATATTGTCCACTGAGCACACGGATTTGTTCCTTTAGTGTCTCCTTGGAAGAAAAAACATAGGAATTTTAATTTTCACTTGTCCTCCTTTTCAAATTCCTATTCATGAAGCACAAGACTAAGAGATAGTAGCATAATAGCATTATAACCGTACATTTTCTTGTGGTTTGACTTAATCTCACCATGCTTCTTTCCATCATGTGATCTTCCAATTGTTGTGAATCAAACACCCAGATTGGCAGAAATCCTATGTTTTTAAATTCTCTGTTTTGCACGTGCATTCCTATCCTATTCCTATCTATTTCCTATCCCTGCATTGTTGGAATCCTCCAATTCAAACGAGCCCTTACAGAATTACTTCTCTTACAGATAGTTGTCAAAGAAAACCTTGCGTGGTTTGTCCCGCTCCTACTGCGCCGTCGTCCACACCAGCTCAGCTGCTCCAACGACAGAAGGGTCCAGCACAGCAGGGATCCAGCCTCCAGACTGTCTTTCGCCGCCTCAGATCTTCTTCCCTGTCGCTGGCAGCCATGAAAACTGCACTACCATCATCAACCAAGCAGATGACCTCGAGGACTACACGGGTCCGCAAGAGAGGTCGCACTCTTTCATGTCTGCTTACGTTATGCATCGCTTAATATTACATGCTACTTTATCGTCCTGTTCACCGATTAGACTCTGAGTCAGCTCCAAACTAATGGTCAAACTTGAGTTTTTAAATGGCTGTGGGGTACATATCGGGGCCGCTATCAATAGTATCTATCTACTATCTGGTTAATCTCCGGTGTCTACTATGAGTTTCATGTTGGGTGGGAAACAAACAGTAAAGAAGCCATTATCTGTATTTTTAACTGAAGCCATTATCTGCCTACTATTATTGGTTTTGGGTCTATCCACAGGTTGCTACCATCACTCTGGATTTCCGCGTGCACTCCTTACATAATCTCACTATGTTTTATTCCTATGCATGACAGTTATTGTAAACAATGGAACTGAACATGCAGAGCAAAAGAGACGAGCTTGTGTGGCAATAAAATTTCATGCAGACGTCGCTCCATGGTAGGCGCAAAGTCAGCCCCCCTCCAAGCATTTCGGAATGTAATCGAGAGGAAGATATCTATTCTGAGAGGGATTCAGAAGGAGAAGACAACTCCTATTTACCCCCTGAGGTCTTCGCTCTAACTTGGCATCCTAATGTTGGTTATGTCATGCATATGGTGTCTTGCATTGCTTACTTTATACATCAAATATGTCATCTGCTTAGTTTAGACATCCTTTGTGCGAATGCCATATGTTTAGTTTACTCATCGTTTATGTGAATTATGCAACGCCATCTTGTTTAGCCAGGCATCTTATATGTGAATTTTGCAATGCCATCCTGCTTAGCCAGTCATCTTATATGTAAATTATATCAGGCCATCCTTTTTTTCAGTACATATTACATTTGTCAACAATGTTATTACATTCAACTGCTCTTCGTGTGCATCAGCCATTTGACACGGTGATGGCAAATTCTGGAGTGAAAACAAGGTCTTCAAAGCAGACTATGCTATCTGACGAAGCGCATATCTCGCTGGTTACGGATAGCTCCTCATAGGAGGATTCAGAGACTGATGACCAGTCCTATTCCCCCTCGAGGTGTATGCTCTAACTTGGCAGGGTTATGTTGCTCATATTGTGCGTATGGTGTCTCATATTGCTATGTCCTTTGATTAGTTTAGACATGCTTTGTGTGAATGCCACCTATTCAGTGTCTAATTACCATATATGTGAATTATGCATTGCCATCTTGTTGCAAGACATTATATATGTGAATTATACAATGCTATCTTCTTGCAAAGGCATTATATATGTGAATTATGCAATGCCATGCTGTTTAGCCAATCATCATGTATGTGAATTATATCATGCTATCATTTTTTTGTATTACGTGTTCCATTTGGCGACAACGTTTGTATATTCAACTACTCTTCCTGTGCATCAGCCATTTGAAGCGGTGATGGAAGTATCTGGAGTGAAAACAAGGTATTCAGAGCAGACAATGCTACCTTCTGAAGCAGACATCTTGCTGGTTACAGAGAGCTCCTCAGAGGAGGATTCAGAGACTGATGACCAGTCCTATTTTCCCCCTGAGGTCTATGCTCAAACTTGGCAGGGTTATATTACACATGTCATGCATGTTGTCTTGCATTGCTTAGTTTTTACATCATATATGGATTGCCATCTGCTTACTTGCTTACTATATAAATCATATATTTGAATTATATCATGCCATCATGTTTACATAGTACATACACATCATCTATCTGAATTATGGCATGGCAACCCATTTAATAAAGACATCATATAGTTATATCATCTCATCCTGTTTAGTGTTTACAGTCATCATATTTTGAATTATGGCATTCTATCCGTGAATGTATGTGAATTATGGCGTGCCAACCTATTTAATAAACACATTATATAGTTATGTCATGTCATCCTGTTTACATAGTCTCATATTTTGAACTATGTCTTTCCATCTTTTTTAGTTAGCCATCATAATGTGAAATTGTGTCATGCTATCCTGTTTAGTTAGCCATCATATATGTGAAATTGTGTCATTCTATCCTGTTTGGTTAGACAACATAAATATGAATTATTTCATGCCCTCTTTTATTCCCCACTATCCATTGCACCTGTCTATCATACAATGTCTATACTTTCAATTACTTTTCTTGTTTATCAGCCATTTGAATTGGAGAGCGTGATGGCAGTATCTAAGGGGGAAACAACACGGTCTTTAGAAAAGATAGTGCTACCAGTTGATGTAGATAGAACCATGGTTGTACTTGCCCAAGGACCAGATCCACCACACATAACCCAGACTCTCGCAGATTGTACCCCTACCCAGTTGGACAGAGAACCAGCTACACCCCTTCTAACCCCAACCACGGCAGATAGTAACCCAGTTCCAGTTGACACAACACCGTCTCCACCATAGAGCACCCAAACACGAGCAGTTAGTAAGGGAACTGCAGTGCCCAAAGCACGAGGACCACCACTCCGAATCCCAACTCAACGCCTAAAGGAGAAAAAGATTTGTTCTCAGGTCAGGTTCTGTAGCTATGGTTCATACTCCTTTGCTCTTGCATGACTGTATTTACTCATACCAACTATTTTCAAATTTGAAGGATGGAATTGAAACTCCAATGCCGTAACAGGTATGTTTTAAACCTGTTTCTTTAACTGGTTTGCTGTTGTAACCTGCTCTATGTTGATTTCAGTTTCAATTGAATAAACAGTTATTTTCTCATGTCATGCACATTACAAGTGTTGTTATTGCTCTATAGTTACCCACACTTATATTCTGTCTATTCTGCTTTGTCTTGAACAAATATTATTTGAACTGTGTCCCTATCTTGATTTGGCAACAAAAACTAGAATGATATAGACCATAAAGTGACCATGGTACATAGATATATGTTTGTTTCATGCTGTTATCATGTCCACTTTACTACTGAACTCATTTACCAAAATGAGTTTCATATACAACATGGTAAACATGTGATGTGTCTGCTTGTTTCTCTTTTAGAATGCGGACAAAATATTGGAGAACAGTACTGCGCTATCCAATGGTAAAGGAAGTAATGCAGATAAGGTTTAAGATAGTGAGACATCCCTGTTGGTCTCCAAGAAAGCTAATAAAAACTATCTTGACGACAGTGAGGGAACCCAAAAGTCCTGTCTTGATGTAGTGTTCGAGTTACTGGCCACTACTGCTGGCACAAGCTCTTCGAACTCGCTGCCTGAATTAGTTTATCTTCTTGAGTCTCAACTTCAAGTTGAAAGACATCGATCAGATGTGCTGCGACAGGAAGCTGAAGGACTGAGGAAGTCCCTGCAGAATTCAGATGCATATTTTCTGGTGCAACAGCAAGCGCTGGAGGATTTAAGCACTAAACAAGAGAAAGTTAATAAGCTTGCTAAGCATCTTGCCAGCATTATGGGTACCCAGGATATTGTTTCTTGAGATCTTCTGAAGTGGTTTCAGTTCTGGATTTGTTTTGCTGCGGTGTTTATTTGCGCCGGCCGGCAACTTTGACAACCAGTGTATATGATATGCTGCTTTGTTCCCTATATTTGCACTGGTGGCGAACTTTGATGCCCAGTGGATGTAATATGTGTAATAGCCATGATAGCCTAGCGTTAGTTGCTTGCTTATTTATTTCCTTGTTGTCTTGTTTATTTGTTTGCTTGTAGTCATTGCAGTTCTTTTTCCGCGGTTAGCTAGTGCCTGCAATAACCTATTTTTTTAAAACTAGGCCACAATAACCATGGGCTAATATTTATTGTAGTGACACTGGGCCTCCTACTGGCCGTAGAAACAGTGGGCCTTCTACGGGCCGTAGAAACAATGGGCCTTCTGCGGGCCATATTATCAATGGGCCTTATACGGGCTGTATAATCGATTGGCCAAACATGGGCCAAACAGACCGCATTATGGCCGTAAACGGGCTAGAGTTAGAATCGTCCGTTCATGGGCCGACCATAACCGGCCATCGTTAATAGGCCGTATTTGATGATGCTATGAAATCGACCCAACGTATTAACGGACCACAAACGGGCCAACTGTAACCACGGGCTGAATTTGGCCCACAAGCAGAAAATGACAGTAACGGGTCGTAAGTAAATGAATGCTGGAAATGAGCCCAAGAATAAATGGGCTCTGAGAAGGCCGAAAGATAACATGGGCTAGAAACGGCCCAACGGAATAACGGGCCGTTAATGGGTATAAAGTGATACACTGTTCATTACGGGTCAGTTTCACCACAGGCCGTTAATGGGTGTAAAGTGATACACTATTCATTACGGGCCAGTTTCACCATGGGCCGTTAGTAGGCCAAGAGTTACATAGGGCCTCATATGGGCCGAAAGACGTCATGGGCCATACATGGGCCAGAAGTGAAAACGGGCTGGAATCATATTGGATGGCTCAGATGACGCTACTGGGCCTAATTCGGATAGGGCGTAACGGGCCTTGGGTTAGCGGGTTGTAAATGGGCTATATTCGAACATGCCGTTAACAGGCTTTCCATTGGGCCGGCCCGCCAGCTTTTGACCAAGTCAAACGGGCCAGCCTTTTCACAGGAATGGGCCTCTGATGGGCCGTGCCACTTGTCGACATATCATAGGCGCCTTCTGTCCAATGAGTGGTTGACATCTGTCCCAACGATGAGCCGACACGTGTTTCCTCCAGCCAATGATGATTTTACACGTGGAAAATCCCCATTGGTCGGGGCTGTTAACGGGTTATCAGATCCAAAACCCGACCTGATAGCTTAACGGCATTCCGTTACGGTGGATGCCACGTGTCGGTCACCCTTGACGAAAGCACTTCTGTGACGCGCAATTTATCATCATGGAAGTGGACACTTCCGTGATGATAATTTTGGTAATGTCATGGAACACTTCTACGACAGCACATGTATGACTATCTTGATTCTGTCATAAATTTGTCATGGATGTACATGCATGACAAAAAAGCGACCTACTGTGACAAACACGTATCATCACATAAGTGTATTTTTTGTAGTGTTGTCATCTGTAAAAGAGAAGAACTTAGGTGAAAGTTGTCGTGCCAGAAAATTGGTTATTATCAATAAACCATTAAAATTCAAGATAAGTCAAGTTGAGCCAAACTAGCCCTGATTACACGCGGGAAGCCCCTTGTACCGTCTATGAGGGTTTAACCCTCAAACCAATCTCATGTATATGTAGTGATGCACCAGACTCATCTAACCGTGTCCGTGGTCTTAACGACCTGTCATTTTTCCTGGTTGGTGAGGCCGTCTAGTGCTCGACTGTTAAAGCTGCCGCACATTCTTCCGCGCATAGAGAACGCTCAATATTTCCAATAACTGTGATGGTGCCACGTGGACCGGGCATCTTAAGCTTGAGAGAAGTGTAATGCGGTACTGCATTAAAACGAGCGAAAGCCGCTCTTCCGAGTAGTGCTTGATAACCACTTCGGAATGGAGCGATGTAGAAAGTTAACTTTTCGCTTTGGAAGTTGTCAGGAGAACCGAATACAACCTCTAATAATAGAGAGCCCATACAGTGGGCCTCTGGGCCTGGTATTACTCCCTTGAAGGTAGTATTACTGTGGCTTATTTTTGTCGGGTCTATCCCCATTTTGCGGACTGTGTCCTGATATATCAGGTTTAGACCACTGCCGCCGTCCATAAGGACTCGTGTGAGATGGTATGCGTTTGTTATTGGGTCTAACACCAAGGCAGCCAATCCTTCATGCCGGATGCTTGTCGCGTGATCCCCATGATCAAAAGTGATCGGGCAGGCCCACCAGGGGTTGAACCTAGGGGTGACGGGTTCTATGGCGCGTATGTCTCGAAGTGCATGTTTGCTTCTCCTCTTCGTCACATGGATCATGTTTACTGTTTTAACCTCTGGTGGGAATTTTTTTGTCCTCCAATGCTTTGCTGGCGAGGTTCGTCCTCGTCTTCGCTTGGTGTCTTCCCCCCTTGTGTTCGGCGTTTAGCTTACTGGCCTGCTTGAAGACCCAACATTCTTTGTGGGTGTGATTTGCAGGTTTATCGGGGGTGCCATGAATCTGACATAGTTTGTCAAGAATCCTGTTTAGGCCAGACGGTCCATCTCTGCTGCATTTGAAAGGCTTTTTCCGCTGACCTGGTCGAGAGCCCCTGAATCCGGCGTTTACCGCCGTATTATTTGGGCTATCATCTTTATTTCGACGCTTGTTTTTATTGCGTCGTGGTTTTCCATTGCCATCCCTGACTTCGGATGTGCTAGGGTCGCTGGTGCTACTGCAGGCTAACCAGCTATCTTCGCCCGCGCAAAAGCGGGTCATGAGGCTTGTGAGGGCTGCCATTGTTCTCGATTTTTCTTAGCCGAGGTGTCTGGCGAGCCATTCGTCTCGGACGCTGTGTTTGAAAGCTGCTAAGGCTTCGGCGTCCGGACAGTCGACGATTTGGTTCTTCTTAGTGAGAAACCTGTTCCAAAGCTTTCGAGTTGACTCTCCGGGCTGTTGAATTATATGACTTAAATCATCTGCATCTGGAGGTCGGACATAGGTCCCTTGAAAATTAGCCCGAAAAGCGTCCTCGAGCTCCTCCCAACTTCCAATTGAGTTTTCAGGGAGGCTTTTCAGCCAGTGTCGAGCTGGTCCTTTAAGCTTGAGGGGCAAGTATTTGATGGCATGGAGATCGTCTCCGCGAGCCATATGGATATGGAGGATAAAGTCCTCAATCCAGACCCCAGGGTCTGTGGTCCCATCGTACGCCTCTATGTTCACTGGTTTGAATCCTTCTGGGAATTCATGGTCCAACACCTCATCGGTGAAACATAGGGGGTGTGCGGCACCCCTGTATTTGGGTGCATCATGGCGTTTGGACGGTTGTAGTATTCAGTTTTGATTTGGTGCCGGAGCATGCTTCCTGGATCCATAGATGGATCTGGTCATACTGGATTTCTGGCGCAAGTCCTCATGTAGATCGTGTGTTGACTTATGTGCGACCTTGTTAGCCGCTCTATCACGGTCGCAAGTTGGTTGATCCAGCCGGTTAGCTGTATTATTTTTTGGCTGTGTGGGCTCTAAGGCCTCATCGTCGAATTTAGGTAATTGCTTGCACTTTGGATAGCTCTTTGTGTGGTAACTTTCACCATACTTTTCTTCGTTGTGGAGCACTTTGTTCCACCTGCTGTTGAGCGTATTTTGTGCGGCCTTAAGCCTTTGCTTCTGCTTCTTCAGACTCCTCGTTGTGGCAATAAGCCTTCTGCAGAGGTTCTCTTGCTCCAAGTGCGTTTCCGGGATGATGTGTGCATCTTCGTCCGGACTGTTTTCCTTCCCAGAGGGGGTTTGATGAGGTTTATCCTCGGCGTCGCCATGTTCGGATGTCGGATCCGTACTATGTTCGCTGTTTGCAGCTTCATCGTGCTCTGCTGCCGGGGCAATGTGGTCGTCGTTTCCTCTGGAGTCGACTGGAGTGTTATTTTCTCTTGCGCTGTTATCGATGTTTTTGCCAAGGCGGGATTTGGAGCGGCGCCTACGACGACACTTTGTTTGTTTCTTGGAGGGGTCATCCTCCGCTGTCTCCTCCCGTTCGTCGTCGTCGTTTTCTTTGGGTGTATCCATCATGTATATGTCATGTGATGAAGTGGCTGTCCAGTGCCCTGTGGGCACTAGTTCCTGTTCCTCTCCTGCATCGTCGTCCATGCCGTCGATGTCTGCGGAGTCGAAATCGAGCATGTCAGTTAAATCATCGACAGTGGCTACTAAGTGGGTGGTGGGTGGGCAGCAAATTTCTTCGTCGTCCGCATCCCATTCTAGCCGGACGTAGTTCGGCCAAGGTTCTCCTGGCAAGGAGAGATACCTTAATGAATTTAGCACATCGCCGAAAGGCGAGTGCTAAAAGATATCCGCAGAGGTGAACTCCATGATCGGCGCCCAATCGGATTCGATAGGCACGGATGCAGGCAGCTTAGATTCCGTGGCCGGAGGCAAATCCCATAATTCAGTGACACGGCTCTCGTAAGGGGTGAAGTCGGTATCCGGCTCCATCGCCACTGAGAGTGCGGCCTCCATGGAGGGGTCTATCCCTCCGTCCTCGGATGGCGCAATTTTGCTCCGGATTAAAGGCCGGAGTAGTTGCAGATGCGATCTCCCGAACACTGTCCGACGGCAGAGTTACGTCATGCTCGTTGTGATTGTGCGACGCACCTAACATGGGCTCGAATCCGTCGAAGATCAAGTCTCCGCGGATGTCGGCGGTGTAGTTTAGGTTACCGAACCTGACCTGATGGCCAGGGGCATAGCTCTCGATGTGCTCCAGATGGCCAAGCGAATTGGCCCGCAGTGCGAAGCCACCAAATACGAAGATCCGTCCGTGGAGGAAAACCTCACCCTGGACTGCATCGTTACCGATGATCGAAGGGGCCATCGAGCCTTATGGTGACGGCACAGTGGAACTCTCAATGAAAGCACCAATGTCGGTGTCAAAACCGGCAGATCTCGGGTAGGGGGTCCCGAACTGTGCGTCTAAGGAGGATGGTAACATGAGGCAGTGGACACGATGTTTACCCAGGTTCGGGCCCTCTTGATGGAGGTAATACCCTACGTCCTGCTTGATTGTTCTTGATGATATGAGTATTACAGGAGTTGATCTACCACAAGATCGTAGAGGCTAAACCCTAGAAGCTAGCCTATGGTATGATTGTCTGTTGTCCTACGGACTAAACCCTCCGGTTTATATAGACACTGGATGGAGCTAGGGTTACACAGAGTCGGTTACAAGGGAGGAGATGTACATATCTGTATTGCTAAGCTTGCCTTCCATGCCAAGGAAAGTCCCATCCGGACACGGGACGAAGTCTTCAATCTTGTATCTTCATAGTCCAACAGTCTGGCCAAAGGATATAGTCCGGCTGTCCGGAGACCCCCTAATCCAGGACTCCCTCAGTCTCACATTGACGCGGCTAATCAACCGGCTAGGGAGATGCCCATCAATTGATGTCAATGCAAGGAGTAGGGATTTCCATGCAACAGATGCACTAGAGCTATAAATGTATGAAAGCTCAACAAAAGAAACTAAGTGGGTGTGCATCCAACTTGCTTGCTCACGAAGACCTGGGGCATTTGAGGAAGCCCATTGTTGGAATATACAAGCCAAGTTCTATAATGAAAAATTCCCACTAGTATATGAAAGTGACAAAACAAGGGACTCTCCATCATAAAGATCATGGTGCTACTCAAGTAGAACAAGTACTTAAAGCTCAAAATGATTTGCTCAATGAATTGAATAGTAAGAATAATGATAATGCTGTTAGAGTTATGACTAGAGGTGGTAGAATGACTCAGGAACCTCTGTATCCTGAAGGCCACCCTACGAGAATTGAGCAAGATTCTCAGAGAAATAATATAGATGCACCTAGTCCTTCTAATAGGAAGAAAAAGAAAAATGATAGGACTTTGCATGCTTCTAGTGAACCTATTGTTGATACACCTGAGAATCCAAATGATATTTCTATCTCTGATGCTGAAACACAATCTGGTAATGAACCTGAAACTAGTGATAATGTTCATGATGATGCTCAACCTATTAATGATAATGATATAGAAATAGAACCTGTTGTTGATCTTGATAACCCACAATCAAAGAATCAACGTTATGGTAAGAAAGACTTTGTTGCTAGGAAGCATGGTAAAGAAAGAGAACCATGGGTTCAGAAACCCATGCCTTTTCCTCCCAAACCATCCAAGAAAAAGGATGATGAGGATTTTGAGCGCTTTGCTGAAATGATTAGACCTATCTTTTTACGTATGCGATTAACTGATATGCTCAAAATGAATCCTTATGCTAAGTATATGAAAGATATTTTACAAATAAAAGAAAGATACCAGAAGCTGAAATTTCCACCATGCTTGCTAATTATACTTTTAAGGGTGGAATACCAAAGAAACTTGGAGATCCCGGTGTACCAACTATACCATGCTCCATTAAAAGAAACTATGTTAAAACTGCTTTATGTGATCTTGGAGCCGGTGTTAGTGTTATGCCTCTCTCTTTATATCGTAGACTTGATTTGAATAAGTTGACACCTACTGAATTATCTTTGCAAATGGCTGATTAATCAATTCCTATACCTGTCGGTATTTGTGAGGATGTGCCTGTTGTAGTTGCAAACGTTATGATTTTAACGGACTTTGTTATTCTTGATATTCCTGAGGACGATAGTATGTCTATTATTCTTGGAAGACCCTTTTTGAATACTGCAGGGGCTGTTATTGATTGCACTAAAGGCAATGTCACTTTTCATGTTAATGGTAATGAGCATACAGTACACTTTCCGAGGAAACAACCTCAAGTTCATAGTATCAACTCTATTGGAAAAATTCCATCGATTATATTTGGAGGTTTTGAATTTCCTCTTCCTACTGTCAAGAAGAAATATGATATTCTTATTATTGGGGATGTGCATATCCCCGTTGAGGTAACATAGTGTTATTTGAACTTTCTCCGGTTCCATGTTATTCAGAATGAGTTCGTTAACAAGACTTGATCAACCTTGTTAGTGGATTCCTTTTGATGAGCATGAGATGGATGAAACTAGAAGGCACAACCTTCTGTATCCCACTTTTACTTGCTGTTATTTATATTAAATAAAATAAAAATAGTATTTTTCTGTTCGTTATCTGAATTATCCGTGCAATATAAAAATACCCCGAAAATAAAAGTTCTCCAAATGCCCTAAAATTTAAATATGATTTTTTTTCTGGAATATTTGAGAATATTTGGCACTGAGAACACAGCAGGAGGAGCTGGCACCTGGCCTCGAGGGTCGGGGGCGCGCCCTACCCCCTGGACGCACCCCATGCCTCGTGGGCCCACGGTGGCCCTCCTCCACTTATCATTTAACCCACACACTCCTTCTTCCTCCCACAAATATGAATAACCAGCTCAAACCCGAGTCCAAGCTCATTTTGCTGCCATTTTCGATCTCCTTGCTCAAATCACCTCTCACAAAACTGCTTGGGGAGATTGTTCCTTGGTATGTGACTCCTCCATTGGTCCAATTAGTTTTTACTCTAGTGCTTTATTCATTGCAAATTTGTGCTGCCTAGGTGACCATGTTCTTGAGCTTGCATGTCAAATTTATATGGTTCCAAGTAGTTTTGATGCATGATATAGGCTCTAGGCACTTGTAGGAGTAGTTGCTATCAATATTATTGAGTTTGGTTTACATTTATTTTGAAGTTACTAAAAAGTTTAGAATTTTTCAGAAAATGGTAAAGAGATTTTTGAGGGGCTTGTCGAGCCAAAGCTCAAGGGAAAAGCAAAATGAAGAGGCACAAAAGCACAAGTATAATCTGCCTCGCACCGCGGAGGTTAGGCCGTGTGAATAGCCCTCCGATAATTTCTTGAGGGCCACCGGGATTTATGAGGATTTTTATGAATTGGCTAAGAATGCAGGCCTCACTGACTTCCTCCACGACCAACGCGAACAGTATCTCTTACTCACCAATACTTTTGTGCAAAACTTCTACTATTATCCTAGGGAATCACCTCCTTCAGTAGAATTTCATTTATATGATGTGGTTAAGAAGATGTCACTTTATGATTTTTGTCAGGTTTGTTTGATCCCTTTCGAGGGCAAAATAGAGGAACCACATCGTGATGATGTGGATGGGTTTATTGATACCATCACCGTAGGGGAAACGAGAAAGGTTTCCGATGCATGAATCACTAGCATACATTTTCCTGTTTTACGCTACTTTGCAATATTTGCTAGTCATTGCTTAATTGGTCGCGAAAACTGTGGAAACCTTAGTGTTCCTGATATTATTATTTTGTTCCATGGTTTATTCTGTGATAACTCTGTGAGTATGGGCGGTATTATTGCTAAAAGGTTGAGTCTGAACCGTACAAAGGGCCCAATCTTTGGTGGTATCTATGCTTCACGCCTAGCTGCACATTTTAACATACCTATTAGGCATTAGGAGAAGGAAGAAAAATTGATGCCTTGTGTTTATTTAGATTATAAGAGTATGGTAGCACATGATTTCATTATAAAGAATAGGGAAGGGGAGCTTCAATACAAATTGTTCTTTGATAAACATCATCCGGAGACTATTACCTTGCCTGCTCCTTCCTTGTTTGATTTATCTGCAGGCCAATACCTCGTCTCGCCGGAGGACATTCACGCCTACCGGAACCTTGCACCAGCCATAGAGCCAGAGTCGGAACCACAAGTTGATCCTCCACGACAGTCTAATTACCAGTGGGATCCGGAGATGATTGCCAACCAGTGGCAATCAGAGTCTTGTTCATCGCAGTACAACCCCAACTATTATTATGGATATCCGCCAGGCTAGCCATGGCCATAGACCAACTTAGGCCAAAAGCCTATGCTGGGGGAGTACGTATTTCCCACCGACATTACATTTATGTTCACACACTCATTGCTAGATGTGGGTGCTCATACTTTTTCATTGTATCATCCATGCTAGTTTATTTTCCTTTTTATGCTTTCTTCTTGTGTGTTTGATAAACCTTAAGAAAAAACAAAAGAAAATTAGTTCTAGCTTTTAATTAGTTTACTTTCCATGCTTGTAGTAGTAATTAAAAAGAAAACCCAAAAGATTTCATGTTCTTCTTTTGCTTGTTGGGAGCTTTCCCGTGTAAATAGTTTTATTTCTTTTCTTTTCTTTGGGGGTCGATAGGAGAAGACCATAATTAAATTGTTGAAGCGGCTATTATATGCATTATTGTTGATCTGACAAAAGAGCCCATATTGCCTTGTCTTCTCCTGCTTATTGAATGCTTGCAGATTCCAGCTTAGTCCAATGCACACGCACTATTATTATTATCCACATCATTCGGTCGTGCAAGTGAAAGGCAATTATGACGATATATGATGGACTGACTGAGATGAGAAAAGCTAGTATGAACTCGACCTCTTTTGTTTTTGTAAATATGATTAGTTCATCATTCATGATTCAGCCTATCATGAATAAACATGTTTGCAATGACACTAGAGATCATAGTTTCTTGTGCCATTCTTGATTAGCTAGGAGCTTGTAATGGTTTACCTTGCGTGCCAACATGCTATTAAAATGGTTATGATGTGGTATGATAGGGTGGTATCCTCCTCTGAATGATTTAAGTGACTTGACTTGGCGCATGTTCACGCATGTAGTTGAAACAAAATCAACATAGCCTTCACGATATTTATGTTCATGGTGGATTATATCCTACTCATGCTTGCATTCGGTGTTGATTAATTTTAATGCATGTTCATGACTGTTGTTGCTCTCTAGCTGGTCGCTTCCTAGTCTTTTGCTAGCCTTCACCTATACTAAGTGGGAATACTGCTTATGCATCCAACTCCATAAACCCCAAAGTTATTCCATATGAGTCCACCATACCTACCTATTTACGGTATCTACCTGCCGTTCCAAGTAAATTTGTATGTGCCAAACTCTAAACCTTCAAATAAATATCCTGTTTTGTATGCTCGAATAGCTCATGTATCAACTAGGGCTGTCTGTATCTTCCATGTTAGGCGGGTTATTCTCAAGAGGAGTGGACTCCGCTCCTCACTCACGAGAAAGTGGCTGGTCACCGGGATGCCCAGTCCCATGCTTTATGCAAACCAAATCAAAATAATTGCAAACAAAGCTCCCCCTGGGACTCTTGTTAGTTGCAGGCACTCGTTGTTTCGAGCAAGCCATGGATTGATGCTTGTTGGTGGAGGGGGAGTATAAACTTTACCATTCTGTTTGGGAACCGCCTATAATGTGTGTAGCATGGAAGATATCGCTATCTCTTGGTTGTTATGTTGACAATGAAAGTATACTGCTCAAAATATTATTCATCTCTATTTCAAAATCGAGCTCTGGCACCTCTACAAATCCCTGCTTCCCTCTATGAAGGGCCCATCTATTTACTTTTATGCTGAGTCATCATCCTCTAATTAAAAAGCACTAGTTGGAGAGCACCATTATCATTTGCATTCATTATTGTTAGTTTACATTGAGTATGACTTGACTGGATCTCTTTTACCATGAATTACAATGTCTAGTCAGTCCATGATCTTTAAAGGTGCTCTGCATTTAGGTTTTGTGGTCACAGAAAGGGCTAGCGAGATACCATCTTGTTATATCATATTATGATTGTTTCGAGAAAGTGTTGTCATCCGAGATTTATTATTATTGCTCGCTAGTTGATTATGCCATTGATATGAGTAAACTTGAGACCTAAGTGTTATTGTGAATGTGGTTAGTCATAATCTTTGCTAAAAACTTGAATGTTGGCTTTACATATTTACAACAACAAGAGCAAACAGAGTTTGTAAAAGTTTTTCTTTATCACTTTCAGTTTATCAACTGAATTGCTTGAGGACAAGCAAAGGTTTAAGCTTGGGGGAGTTGATACATCTCCGTCGTTTCTACTTTTCCAAACACTTTTGCCCTTGTTTTGGACTCTAACTTGCATGATTTGAATGGAACTAACCCGGACTGACGCTGTTTTCAGAAGAATTGCCATGGTGTTATTTATGTGCAGAAACAAAAGTTCTCGGAATGACCTGAAACTTCACGGAACATCTATTCGGAAATAATAAAAAATCCTTGCAAAAGATGAAGGCCAGGGCCCCACCACCTGTCCACAAGGGTGGGGGGCGCGCCTGCACCCCTAGGGCGCGCCCCCCTACCTCGTGAGGCCCCTAGAGCTCCTCCGACCTCAACTCCAACTCTATATATTCGGTTTCGGGGAGAAAAAAATCAAGGAGAAGAAATCATCGTGTTTTACTATACGGAGCTGCCGCCAAGCCCTAAAACCTCTCGGGAGGGCTGATCTGGAGTCCGTTCGAGGCTCCGAAGAGGGGAATCCGTCGCCATCGTCATCATCAACCATCCTCCATCACCAATTTCATGATGCTCACCGCCGTGCGTGA
Organism: Triticum urartu; assembly: GCF_003073215.2. Taxonomy (NCBI): domain Eukaryota; kingdom Viridiplantae; phylum Streptophyta; class Magnoliopsida; order Poales; family Poaceae; genus Triticum; species Triticum urartu. Next base: position 333,008,524 of record NC_053022.1, read on the forward strand.
GTAATTCCATCGTAGGCTTGCTGGACGGTGATGGGTTGGATGGGATCTATCATGTAATCGAGTTAGTTTTGTTACGGTTTGATCCCTAGTATGCACTATGTTCTGAGATTGATGTTGCTATGACTTTGCTATGCTTAATGCTTGTCACTAGGGCCCGAGTGCCATGATTTCAGATCTGAACCTATTATGTTTTCATCAATATATGAGAGTCCTTGATCCTATCTTGCAAGTCTATAGTCACCTATTATGTGTTATGATCTGTTAACCCCGAAGTGACAATAATCGGGATACTTACCGGTGATGACCGTAGTTTGAGGAGTTCATGTATTCACTATGTGTTAATGCTTTGTTCCGGTACTCTATTAAAAGGAGGCCTTAATATCCCTTAGTTTCCGCTAGGACCCCGCTGCCACGGGAGGGTAGGACAAAAGATGTCATGCAAGTTCTTTTCCATAAGCACGTATGACTATATTCGGAATACATGCCTACATTACATTGATGAATTGGAGCTAGTTCTGTGTCACCCTAGGTTATGACTGTTACATGATGAACCGCATCCGGCATAATTCTCCATCACCGATCCATTGCCTACGAGCTTTCCATATATTGTTCTCCGCTTATTTACTTTTCCGTTGCTATTGCTATCATCATTACAAAATGCCAAAAGCATTATTTTTGCTATCATTACCTTTTGCTACCATTACCACTACTATCATATTACTTTGCTACTAAATACTTTGCTGCAGATATTAAGTTTCCAGGTGTGGTTGAATTGACAACTCAGCTGCTAATACATGAGAATATTCTTTGGCTCCCCTTGTGTCGAATCAATAAATTTGGGATGAATACTCTACCCTCGAAAACTGTTGTGATCCCCTATACTTGTGGGTTATCAATATGATGTCTAAACTACGCAATGCAAGACACCATATGCATGATATGAGCAGTAGAACCATGCCAAGTTAGAGCATACACATCGGTGGGGGAATAGGACTGGTCATGTGTCTTTGAATCCATCTTTGAGGAGCTATCGGGACCCAGCAAGAGATCTGCTTCGACAAGTAGCACTGTCTGCTCTGAAGGCCTTATTTTCACTCTAGATTTTTCCATCACCCACTCAAATGGCTGATTCATAGGTAGAGTAGTTTAATGTACAAACATTGTCGACAAATGGAAATGTAATGAAGAAAAGGATGTGCTAGATATCATTCAAATATATGATGCCTGGTTAATAGGATGACATTGCACATTTCACATATATTATGGCTGGCTAAAAGACATGAGACTGCATAATTCCCATATATGATATAGAAACTAAACATGTGGCATTACAGAACATATCTAAACTAAGAAGATGACATATATGACGTCGAAAGTAGGCACTGCAAGGCAACATATGCATGATATGACTAACATCATCATGCCAAGTTAGAGCAAACACCTTGGGGGTAAATAGGAGTGGTCAGCTACGTCTGAATCCGCCTCAGAACAGATATCTTCCTCTGGATTACAATCTAGAGAGGGGGGAGGGTTTGCCAATGAACCCACCATGGAGCGATGTCTGCATGACATTGTATTGGCGCGCAAAACTCTTCTCTTTTTCTCTACATGTTCAGCATGACTATGTACAATATCTGACATGCATACAAAAAATATAGAGAGAGATTATGTAAGGAGAACATGCAAAAATCTAGAGTAATGGTAACAACCAGTGGATGGATCCAAAAATAATGATAGCAGGCTGATGATTGCTTTAATTTAATAAAAAATAGATGATGATTGCTTTATTATTTGTTTCCCACCCAAGATGAACAACATAGGCAAACCCTAGGTGAACCAGATATTAGACAGAGATATTATTCATTACTGCCTTGATATGTGCCCCACAACTAATTTAGAACTCAAGTTTGAACATCAATTTGGACCTGACATGGAGTCTAAGAGTTAAACATGACAATAAAGTAGCAGGTAATATTAAGCAATGCATAACATAAGCAAAAACAAAAGAGTGCGACCTCTCTTGTGGACCCGTGTACTCCTCAGGTTCATCTGTTGAGTCGATGATGGTGATGCCGTTGCGGTGGGTGCCGGTGACAGGGAAGGAGATCTGAGGCGGCGAAAGACGGTCGGGAGTCGTGATGTGTAGTTTGGTGGATGCTTCTGTCGATGGAGGAGCTCAGGTGAGGTGCACGACGTCGCAGCAGGAGTAGGACAAACCACACAAAGTTTTCTTCGACACCTACCAGTAACTGAAGTAATTCTGTAAGTGCTCATTTGGCTTGCATGATTCTAAAAACGCATGGATAGGAGGAAAACCACCGGAATAGGATAGGAATGCACATGGGAAACAGAGAATTTGTGAACACATGATTTCTGTCAACTTGGGTGTTTGGTTCATAGGAATTGGAGGAGCAGAGGAATGCAAAGAAACATGGCCAAAATAAAGTGAAACCATATGAAAGCGTGTATAGTTAGAATGTTATTCTGCCACTAATGCACTTGGTCTTGTTTTCATGCATAGGATTGGTCGCTGAAGAAGTTGAGGCAGAGGTGGCTCTAAACTTGACATGAATGTAGAGTAATAAGTGATGCGACAAGTGTACTACCTCTTTGCCATAGCCGTGTTGACCTCAGAATCATTGGGTTGGTCGCTGAAGAAGTTGAGGCAGAGGTGGCTTTGAACTTGACATGAATGTAGAGTAATAAGTGATGCGACAAGTGTACAACCTCTTTGTCGTAGCCGTGTTAACCTCAGCATCATTGGGTTGGTCGCTGAAGAAGTTGAGGCAGAGGTGGCTGTCGGAGGTGTGGAGGAAGATCTGAGGAATTTGTAGACGGTGTCCAGGGCACTGCTCTGTTGTGATGGATCGTTCCGTCACTGGAGCAACTCCGGTGAGCCGTAAGACGCCAAGGCTGAAGTAGCACAAGACAGACATCGTTAATCTCAAGTGGGATTCTAATAGCATCTCCAATAGATGATGTAAAATGCATTATCAACAAGTGATAGATGTAAAATTTACATCACCAAAAACCACCCGACTACAACAAATGAGGTAAAAACTGTTGACTCTGAACTGAACTTTCGAAAATGAAATTTACTGTGGAATCTGAATGTTACTGTCAAAACTAAACACAATGGTAGTAGAGAGGCACTTCACATGGGATAGTTTAGGGAGGGCCTGCAGTTCATCTTCAACCTGCACCCCCTGAGCCGCCAGCCACCACCGGCCGAACCCCTCACTGCCCCAAAACAACCCCCCACCATCGGTCCGCCGCCGCCCCGAAACAACTCCGCACCGTCAGTCCGCTGCCTCGGCCAGCCCTCTAGCCCCCGCCCACCCGGGCCAAGCTTTTTCTCCGGTGATCCCCATGCCACCGCCCCACCACCGCGCCCCCCACCGCCGGTGAGCAGCACCCCACCCAGAACCCTAAGATAGATAGTGGGGTACCTCTCCGGCGAGCTCCCCTCCCCGCTGCGGGTGGTTCTTCCTTATCTCCGTCGAGACCCCCCACCCCCTGAAAATTGACTGACCCAAAAGTTAATTTAGTCGACTGAAGTTCAGCTAAATCAGAGCAAAGCAGCAGCACGAGCAAGGGGGAGAGCAGAAGCAGCGCGAGCGAGCAGGAGCTAGAGCAGCAGCAGCGCGAGCGAGCGAGAGCCGGAGCAACAGCAGCTGGGCGAGCGAGCAAGCGAGATCCGGAGTAGCAGCAGCAGCGGGGCAAGCGAGCGAGCGAGATCCAGAGCAGCAGTAGCTAGGCGAGCGAGCAAGCGAGAGCCAGAGCAGCAGCAGCAGTGTGAGCGACCAAGTGGCAGTCGGAGCAGCAGCAGCAGATCCGGCTGGTATGGCCGCCGCCGCTGAAGGGGCCTCACACTCGGGAGAGCCGCCGTGGAGATGTCGCCCGCGGCGCCAGCTTCGAGGTAGCCGCTCCATGGGGGTAAGGGATGGAGCACTGTCGGCGCCGGGAGGTCGAGTTAAGGAGAAGGTGTGATGCGATGAGTATACAACCTCTTTGGTGGCGCCGAGTAGGCCTCGGCTTCGTCCGAGGAGTCGGTGAGGATGTTGTGGTTCCGGTGGAGCAGGTTAAAGCGGCGCTGTTGGAATGGATCAGCCGCGATAGATGAGGCGATCGTCAGAGCACTCCTTGGAGGTGGAGGATGGGGCGACCGAACCAGTGGGACAACGGGATGGACGACGGATCCTCATTCGGGGTGGTGGATGAGGGGCATCGACCTGTTGCGGTGGATGACGTCGTCGGGGAAGAGGCTACGGCTGGGCAGCGGTGAGGTGGCGGATGGAGGAGGGTGGGGTTTCGTGGCTAGAGCGAAGAGCTTATGGCGGCCTGGGATTTCGAATGGCGAAAAGGAGGCGACGGGAGGGGAACCATGACTTAGGGATGAGCTTGTCCAAAATGTAGGGTGTGTTACAAAAGTACCCCCACCGATTTAAACTAGCGACCCTTTCGGCTTAGTGTTAGAAGGGGGATTTCGCGTGTCAGGATTTGGCAGCTGGAGGGATTTTTTGCGCGCGTTGTAATTTCGAGATAGCAAGGCGTGGGTTGTGAAGGCGCTAGTTTTGGGAGCATGATATCTGAGTTTTCGGGATATAACAAGGCGCAGGTTGAATTTTAGGGACAAGCCTAACGTGTAATATTGTACTTGTAGTACGTACCAAATCAATTCGCACTTCCCTCAATGAAAAAAACGAAAAAATAAAACTATTCACACCACACAAAGAGAGTCTTGTCCCGTTTTACTATACAAATGCTATTCAAAGCTACTCCCTCCTTCCATCTATATAGGGCCTAATGCATTTTTCGAGGCTAAATTTGACCAACCAAATATTAGAGGAATAATATATGACATGCAACTTACACAAAGCACACCGTTAAATTCGTGTGTGAAAGGAGCTTTCAGTGATATAATTTTCACATTGTGCATGTCATGTACTATTAATCTTGTCAATAGTCAAAGGCGGTCTTAAAAACGCATTAGGCCCTATATAGATGGAAGGAGGGAGTATGGATCCATGTTATGTCCAATTAAATTTTTTCACTAGCTGTATAATGCATGTAACCTACTCATGCCAACATTTTAGTGCATTCCAAATGTCTATACTACCGCTGAAATTCAAACTGAATTTGAATTCGTTTCTCTATTTCAATAAGAATCTACAATCATGATTGTTGCCAACTTCAACCATCATTCGTGTATTACCTTAACAACACACCACATGATTACTATAGAGATAGATATGAAATATGTGTACTATATGAACTCGAATTCAATTTTTTGAATACACTTGATGTTGATTCCAAATAATAGTACATTTGATGTACTAACTAGATATTCATAATCTAAACCATGTTCCATACGTACACCGTGTTTATCACACAAAGTATAGTGCCCCACCCCCTACATTATGACAAGTATTTAGCCCTGAGCTACAAAAGCCACACATTAGCCCAAATTATAATCAATGTTCTACATTATGATATCTTCTTCAAGTATCCGTATCCACTTTTTTATAATGAATTATGATCTATGTTCGTCTTTAACACCTTCACGATCCTCTTCCCTTTGTAGCTAGCTAGCGCTAATTTTCTATCGTGCATGCACACGCCCGCCCCCCTCTCACCCTCCCTCGGCGTCCCCTCCATCGCGCACGTTCGTTATTTCTCTTTAGGCCATTCACCCACGGTGTGTGTAGGCCCCCCGACTCCTTTCCGGCGCACACCGGTCGATATACCTATCTAGCCAAGTGTGCCTACCACAAACACATATTTCCCCTCTTCTCTTCTCACCGTCCATGCACCCTATGTCCAATATGGTTCCACGCAGGTGCACACTCCCGCCCCTCTTTTCATCGATCTCATACTCGCACACTCCTCCCCCCTCGACATAGTAGGCCTCTCGCACCACCTCCTAGCCGCACCCCTCTCCCCCTGTCTGTCTCTCCGGACCTTATTTGCTTCTAACACATGCATGCATTTATACGTACTGATCTCCCTACATATAGCTAGGTTGACTATAATTCTTTTTCCCACGCACCGATAGATTTACCTCACTAGTTATGTCTCTCCCTTTCTCGGACACATGATGGTTGATCTTCCTATGTAGCTACGTATGCTTACCACAACCATATCGTCTCCCCTCATAATCCTTGCATACCTCCCGACCCATCTCTCACGCGCACGTGCATAGACAGACAGACATCCCCGCCCTCTATTATTGATATTGCACTCGTACCCTCCGTTTGTCTAGCAGGCCTCTCCCACCATTTGTGAGACGCCACTCCACCACCAACCTTCCGACACTCTACCTTTCTCTTTCTCCCAACCTTATTCCTATGCTACACATATCCATGGATGTCGATCGATCTCCCTCTATACATAGCTAGGTCTCTCTCCTTCTCCACACATATACTAGTCGATCTACCTCTCTATAGTTACGTCTCTGCCCCCCCCCCCCCCCCCCCCCATGATAGTCGAACGTTGTAGGTAGGTCTCCATGCCACAGAGAAAAACTGCACCTCTGCCCTCTCAAATTCTAGTAGGCCAGCCGCCCTGTATCTTTGACGTGGGCAAACACAAATTTGATGGCACTCTTTATCGATCACGCAGCCACACACTTCATCCCTGTTTTCGATTCTATCAATATCTCACACCGATGAACCATCCACTCTCTTCTCGTGGATCGCTCCCTCTATTTATGATATATCCATGACTCTGTTTCACACACATTGCATATGTTACATTTTTTGTTTGATCAATTATATATTTTTCTTTATTTGTACACCTTCTCACAACTTTGTCTTTAGTTGTGATGTGAATATTGGCGCTGATCTGCGAACCATTGAGATGCATTAGCAGCGATGGTAGTTTCATTCGTATTTGATGGAATGTTGTAACGAGATAATCTTGAGGCAAGAGGACACATGAATCCTAAGTTGAAACCTTTTTTTCCTGTGGGAACCAAAGTTGGAACCTTCATATCATCACAATACAATTTCATTAAAATTATGTGTACATATAAACAAATCCTGAAGGATTGATAGCAATGCCAGAAACAATTCAACTTCGTTTCGCCAACATGTGGGACATCCTTCATCCGGCTCCACCTGTCGTACAACAATATTGAGTGCACAACTACAGGGAAAGATTCACCCTAGTCATTGCGCCGCATTAGTAATGACTAGTGAGCAGTCAAATCACAGAGCCCCACCTTCGCCACAGTAAGTTGCTCAGACGAAGCAACCATCATTTCTCCGTTCCTTGAATCCGCTGGTACTCCCATATTCCCAGAGTAATAAGTTGCTCGGGCGAAGCAACCATCACTTCACCTTTCCCACAGTAAGTACCTCCTTGGGCCCACTGAAAAATCACTTTCCTCTCTCCGTCAAGTGCATTTATTGTCAATCTAACCCTATCACTGAAACACCTCTTTGGCTACAGTTAGTTCAGAGTTACTCATGAGTTAGTCTAACCTCCAGCTAAGTTAGAGTATCCAAACAGGAGCAGTATAGGACATGCAAGTTGGTCAAAGCATACAGTCAAATTTGTACGTGAAAGGATCTTTTTTCTTTATGAAAACAGAACGTGAAAGGATCTTCGAATGATATAATTTTCAAATTATATAAAATCTTATCAATAGTCAAAGGCATCCTCGAAGAATACATTAGGCCCTACTCCCTCCGTCTAGGTGTATAAGTCACCTTACGAAAACCAAATAATCCCAAAATACTTAGGCGCGGTGCATTAACTCCCGCCTCGTTTCTTGTTTCTTGACATATCCACCAATAAGAGATGTGGGGCATGCATGTTTTCAATGACTTAGACTACCAAACACGACATGCAATGGTTAGTTCATTGCATGTAATGCTATTAATTAGCAAATAAATATTAATTTCTCTCGTTTTCCCCTCTTCCTTGGTCACGGTGCACAATACGGAGGGAGTATATAAAATATTACCAATAGTCAAAACCAAGTGTTACTACTACACCAAACAAGTTCAAAACAAGAAAATGGACCCACTCACGGCACGGCACGCCTGTCTTGTTTGGTCCTTCGGTCAAAGCGCTTCCTCTTCTTGGCATAACATTAGAGTACGGTAAAAATTTTAGAATGCTCTTGGCATGTCGCTAACATTTGATGAGTTAACCGACCTCAATAGACAGCAAAAACGCCAGTCTGCCGCACTTTGAGAGAGACGAGGAGCGAGAAGTGATACGGGCTGGTGGATTTCTAGAGCTAGGTGTCGCACGGAGGCCAAGAAATATGGTCATAGCGTGGGTTGGACACGTACATTATGATGTAACTACACTGGGCTGCCGTGTTTTGTACTCTTCTGGTCTACTATGGAGATGATTGGTTGATTTTATATCGCTAAATAATATAAAATATTATGAGTGCAGATGCTCCCCCACGAGGTTCCTTGCTCCTTCTCGGTCATCGGGAATCTATGTTCTTCCACTCTTTTTTTTGACATGAGCTTTGTTCATCCTTGTGCCAATACGCGGGACATCTAGCATCAAGGTGCACATGTCATGCAAGAAAATGGAGATAAGAAGTGCGTAAGTGAGTCGTGCACTACGATGGCACCTAGTACTACGTAATATTTTTCCTCCTCGATGGCACGTGAATAGTGCATGTACTCAATGACGGAGCACGGGATGGTAGACATGGACATGGTCGGCCCTTTCTGGAGAGAGTACTAAATACGTATTAAATTTGATGTGTCCTGTCAACTCGCAGAACGACGAGAAGCACACATTGAATGACAGAGCACGGGATGGTAGCCATGGACATGGTCAACCCTTTTTGGAGACTACTTTTGATGTGTCCGGTCTACTCGCAAACGAGGAGAAGCTTTGCTTACTAGTAGTACACTATCGACTATCGTACCATCATCATTGTTCGACTTTTGGAAGAGGTGAAGAGCCAAGCGCACGGTCACCTACTCACAGTATAACCAGCCATGTTTGCACTAATTTTTTAACGTAGTACCTGAGTGTATTGCTCCAATGGTCATCACACAAGAGCCAATCGATTCGCACCCTTCCACGCTCCATTTAGTCTTGTGTTCCTTCCTCCGTCCAACACGCTGACAAGTGGGCCCAATGCTCATGTATGCTAACGTGGTAGTTAATTATTTTGCAAGAGTCAGCTATCACACCCATTTGATGCCACATCAATGTACCCACTAGAAACAAGTTATACTTGTTTGGTTCAACCACCTCCCTAGGTGTTTGGAGAGGAATTGGCCTACGCCGCTTGCCCACCTAAAGAACCGCCTCCCGCTTAATGTTTATTTGCTAATTAATAGCATTGCATGCAATGAACAAACCACTACATGTCGTGTTTTCTAGTCTCAAGTCATTAAAAGCATGCACACCCACATCTCTTATTGGTTGATATGTCAAGAAACAAGAAACGAGTTAGAAGTTAATGCACTGCGCCTAAGTATTTTGGGATTATTTGGTTTTTGTAAGATGACACCTAGACAGAGGGAGTATTATACTTGAAGGCTACAAGGTTGGCTATAGATGACGTGGCAGTGTCATGTAGCCATCAGCTGGTTATACTATTAACCATGCTCTTATAATACTCCTATATTTAGGAATGGAGGGAGTAGTTGGCATGCATGATACTACCTATAATACTCCCATTACAACCAGTCTGGTAGAATTAAAATACCTAATCTAAATGGTTGCCGCCCGATCTCTTTGTCCTCCAGCATCCGACAGAAGAAGAATCGAGCAAGACACCGGTTGTATTCGCCGGCGTCGCCTCGGCGGTGGCCTTCATGGGATACAATCGACGGCGGTCTCCCGTGTTCTACTTTTCCTCGATGATGGCGGCGGGCGGGGACGTGTTTCCCATCACCTCGTCCACATCCACGTAGTCGCATCACCTCGTCCACATCCACGGCGGCTTCTTTCTCTGCCTGCATGTCGCGGTTACGCGTGCGTCAACGGCAGATGGCGCAGTGGCAGACACTAGAGGCGTTGTATGACACGGAGGCGTCGAGGGCAGCGACAATGCCCGTGCCGCCGTGCTCCCTGACAAGACGGCATGGAGCAAGTCGGCACTCTTCCTCGAGTTGTATTGGAGAGGCCAGCTGCGGAACCACGTGCTGGCTTAGTGCGGCAACTACCTCCGATGGGCTAGGCGAGGTAGGTGGAGAAGCGAGTTGCCGGGCTCGGTGGGCCACCCAGACGACTTTTATGACAGAGAACTGCTCTTCCTGCTCGCCGGATGCCGCCGAAAGAGTGGACAAAATGGTGGAAGGAGGAGCTTTGCCGGCGTCCTGCTCCTGAACGGACGTGTGTGGCCGGAGTTGGTTTCTCGCATTCCACGCGGGTTTCTATATCTATACTATCTTCTTCTTCTTCTATTCTTCTATTCTATATATAGTGTACCAATTTAAAGTAGGACTAAGAACATCAATCATAACTCCGTACGTTCACCATGATGCAAGAGGTGTGAGCCGAGGAACACTGTTGGAGACACCCTCCCATAATTTCCCTCGTCATCATCTGAGTCATAGAAGATCTCACCCACATCATCATTAGGCATGCAGCCGCCTTCATAGACAACGTGCGAAGAGGGAGTAGAGGCGACTGGGGACGCACCAAGTCGTGGGCACTCCGTATGTGCTCGTGTGTGTGCAGCGTGCGTGCTTTTCCATCGGTGCTAGCTCTAAGGCCGAGGTTGTGGTCGTCTTCGTCTCCAGCTAGTCATTGAGCAACGACGGCAAAGAAGTGCTGCAAGAGATGCGTAGGCGCCATTGTGTGCGTGCTTCGCCGTAGCACGACGAACCGGACGTCACCGCAGATGGCGCACGCCTCCATGCAGCCGCGTGTGTGCGCATGCATGTGTTATTCACGTGCATTCTGCGGCCAAGTGTGTGTGCATGCATGTGTTGTGTACGTGCGTTGTGTGCTCCATGTTGCGCATGTTTGTGCATGAGTTGGATCGGGATGAGTTAGTGCGTCGGCATATGTACATGCGTGGCTGCATGCGTGGCTTCTTGCATGGTTATCAATACTTCCTCCATCTCGGTTTATAAGACATGCGCATCATTCTAGGTTGACAATTTAACTAGCTAAATATGTATCATAATTGATGAAAAATATATGTTTAGAAACTATATCCACTTAAGAATCTAATGATATACTTTTGGTGACATATAACTCATATTTAGTTAGTCAAATCAATGACTTAGAACTACGCGCACACCCTACAAACCGAGACAGAGGGAGTATAAACTAATAAAATATCTTCAACTTAGCATCCTGATGTATCATATCTAGTGGTTAGAAAAGAGTTCATGTTCTTTTATTTGTTTATAGGTGGGCAGGCGGCAAAAAATAGGGAAAACGCACAAGGTTCCTTGCAGACGCTCCACCGCGAGGTTCCTTGCTCCTTCTCGGTCGTCGGGAATCTATGTTCTCCCACTCTTTTTTTTACGTGAGCTTTGTTCATCCTTTTGCCAACACGCGAGACATCTAGCACCAAGGTGCATGTGTCATGCAAGAAAATGGAGGTAATCAGATAAGCAGTGCGTAAGTGAGTCGTGCACTTTGATGGCACCTACTCCTACTACGCAATATTTTTTCTCCTCGATGGCATGTGAATAGTGCACGTACTCAACGACAAAGCACAGGATTGTAACCATGACATGGTCATCCCTTTTTTGGAGAGAGTACGTACTAAATAAATTTGATGTGTCCCGTCAACTCGCAGAACGACGAGAAGCTTGCTTACTACGCCTTCTCCCTCGCCAACACGTGTGCGGTGGCTCACAGCACGAGGAGAAACTTTTGCTTACAAGTGGTGGACGTGCAACAGTTCATTTGGTGTCGGATTGCCAGAAGTACTATTGTAGTACCACCATTATTGTTCGACTTCCGGAAGAGGCGAAGAGCCAAGCGCAAGGCTAGCCATAGTGGGAGTAACATAAGTAGGAGTACCTCCTTTTTTTATTCTAGAAACAACTACACGTGAATATTGGACGGTAGCAGCACAACAACTGAATCAAAAATCGAAACCTTCCCGGCCGGCGCCAGCTGAGCCCGCCGCTCCACATTGATGGCAAGTCAGGGCAACGAGGCCTCTTGCTGCTTCAGCCGTTGAAGCGGCGCACCGACCGAGGGCACCGCCCGCTGCACGCCTGGCATTTCAGACTACACATACTTCGTGAGACAAAAGGTGGGGCCATTATTAATGATATAGTATTATACTAAAGGTACTAACTATTGTAAGCAGGCTACGTATTAGGTTGGTTCTAGATGATGTGTCAACTTCATATAGTTGGATGTTGGATATACTATTAACCATGCTCTAAGTGCGGTGTGAGTCGGAAAATTTATGAAGTCATTAATTAATAACAAACGGACGCCTTAATTACTCAGCCGTTTCTGATTCTTTTGGATAGTGGGGATATTATTGACTTGGACGTGAGGTTTGGGCCAAAGGCCTACTATTATGTACTACTTGGTCTTACTCGCACGACCGGCCTGACAAGCTCTACCCTAGCCGCCGCTGTATCATATGGTTTCGCACCATTCCAGATCTTAGCGCCGCCATGCAATTCTTCTCCATCCCTCCTTCAGGCGTGCACCACGAGAAGGAATAGCAGTCCTCCGAACCCTGCCTTTCGTGATCCTGTACGGGAGAGGGGCGATCAGGTTTTTGGGGAGCACACTCCTGTGACTGCTGCCAGCGACGACTTCCTCAACGACAGCCTTCTTCCCCGACCTCGGTAGCCTCTTCATCAACGACATGAGTGACAACATCAACCACAGCGGTTATTCTCCCACTGTACAGTATGTGATTCTGTCCTCCTGGTTTAGTCCGCACCATTACTTTGATCTTTACAATTGTCGTCATGATCTATTTACTGTTGATTCGGATTACATCTAATAGTAAATTGCTCATATATTCAACAATCCAATCCAAAAACCTGATTATAGGCAATTTACTCCGAGTGGTTTTGCTGCGCTTTTGAAGCCGCCTACTTTAAAGGGGGTGCAATATAAAAGGTGGAGCACAAGAGCAGTATGTTTCAGATCATGTACTGCTATGACGCCACTAAGGGTAAGCCTGAGGGTGATCTTAATCCTACACAGCAGGAAGCTTTTGAGAACATGGATACCCCCTTCAAAGCCGCCCTGCTGAGTGTTCTTGACGATTCCATTGTGGATTCATATATGTTGTTTGACAGCGGCAAAGACATGTGGGCTGCGCTCGAGGCCACGTTTGGGGCCTCGGGCGCTGGCAACGAGTTGTACATCATGGAGCAATTATGTGACTACAAGATGACTGATGAGCGCTCTGTTGTTCAGCAAACTCATGAGATACAGTCACTCGCTAAGGAACTTGAGTACTTCAAGTGTGTGTTGCCGGACAAATTTGTTGCTGGGACCATCATTGCCAAGCTTCCACCTTCGTGGAACGATTTTGCTACTTCTCTAGAAAAAACAAGAGACATGAGTTTTCCGTTTCGGGTCTCATTAGCACTCTTCCTTTTGAAGAGAAGGCGAGAGCTAAAGACACACATGCTTGGGTCACTGAGGGAGCTTCTAGTGCCCACATGGTACACGAGAAGAACTTCCAGCCCAACCAGCCCCAAAACAACAAGAACAAATCTCGGGGGAAAGGCATGTTTTATGCAAAGAACAAGTCGTCACATTCTACTAACTTCAAGAAGAATTCTCATAACGGGAAGGGATACAAACCTCAATTTTGGTAGCACCGTGCAAAACTTATATGGCTGCATCTACCTATTGTTAGCTAACCTCGTGGTGCTCCAGGTATTCCTACATTCGTAACTAGGTACAATGACCACCGCAAGATGAAATAAGCTTATTTGTACGTTGACTTGCTGATTGCAGTGCGGAACAATCTTGTCATGTGTGGAGTAGCAAACAAGCAGTGCAGCCGAAGGTGGAATTCAACCAAGGACTTATGAAATTATATATAATCTTCCTCAGGCAGGTCAATATCCCCTTCGTCCAAATGATCATTTTTTTGTCATGCCGAGCTATTGATATGTGCTACTGTTTTGCAACACCGTTTAAGTATAGCTATTGTTTTCCTATCTTTTCAGATTCAGGACAATGAAGATGATTTCAAGGGAACTGCACAATACGGACTCATGTTGAGTCATCTCTATTGCCTCATGTGTTTGCTGCAAATGTGTCAGCGTCAATTGCAAGATGAGGCAGCTAGCTAGATGTGGAGTCGCCAGCTTGCTCAAAGTGCTCGCAACATTGAGAAGAAACAAGCATGCCCAGGAAATTAATGTGTGCGCAGGGAGGCCCTTTGCTCAGAGAAGCATCGACCGATTTTCTTTATTTGCACACCTTCTCACAGCTTTGTATTGGTTATAGTATGGTGAATAATTGAGATGCATAAACATGCTGAACTTTTGTTCTTCTGAATGTTAGTATGCATACCGTATCTTCTGAAGCTGTGTTTAATGTAAATGTTGACTAGCCTGTGAACCTTCACAATCTAGTAAGTATATTGTAGGCCTGTTATTTGACACCTCACTTTGTCGCGCTACGCAACCAGTGTGAGTGTCTGCATCCAGTACCGCACCCTCTAATTTGGTGGATGCCAAGTTGAAAAAGGTTACCGATGAGTAGCCATAAGCTGGAAGCATCTTTTTTTTCTTTCAATTGAGCAATAAGCTGGAGAGTGTCTCGGGCTGCCTCTAGCACAAGGCCCTCCAGTACGAAACACGGGCAGCAGACTGGGCCGATACAAAACCCTATCCATCTTAAAGCCCATTTGTTTTTGTTTTTTGTGAGGAGAAGCCCATATTTCTTGAGGGGGCGATCCAAGGAAAACCCTCCTTCCTCCTCGCTTCCACTTACGCTTCCGTATCGCCCCAATTCCCCCGTTCCCCATCTTCCTCACTCTTCCAAAAAAACGCTCACCTTCTTCCTCACTCATACAAAAAAGCCTCCTCCTCTTCTTCCACTCCAACAAAAAACCCCAGCCCTCCTTCTTCCCCACTCGCACTGCCACTAGGCTCGTCTCTGGCTACTCTGCTCAAACCTGTGAGCTCGGCGCGACGCCCACAAGGAAAATGGAGTCAGCTGGCCCCAACGCCAAGAAGATGAGGCTCCCGCCAGCGGCGACGCCGGTTGTGGATTCCGGACCCGACATCGTGGGGAGAAGAGTGAGCCCCCACCCACCCGGATCTGAGGAACCGGTAGAATCTCCGGTGGACCGCATTAGCGATCTCTCGGACGTCATCCTTGTGGGGATCATCTCGCTTCTCCCCACCAAGGATTGCTGTCGCACACTAGTCCTCTCAACTCGGTGGCGCCCTCTATGGCGCACCGCGCCCCTCAATCTCGACTGTCGTCAGATATCTGTCCTTCCTGAAATTGATCTCCTCAGAGCCATCATCTCCTCTCACCAGCAGGGCCCCGTTCAACGCCTCTGCATCCCAACACACCACCTGTTGTCCATACCTGGCATGGTGGACGCTTGGCTGACATCCCCTGAATTCGAAAACCTCCAACAATTTGAGTTCTACCATTACCATGAAAGTTTCATACCATGAACATACCAAGACGTGCCCACACCACCGTTGTCCATCTCGCGGTTTTCCTCCTCTCTCCACACCGCCACCTTCGCCCGGTGCCATCTACCAGACGATCTGGTACAAATGCTTCCACTCCCACTGCTAAAAAAACTTTCGCTTGTGGTGGTTTATTTGTCAGAGGCCTCACTGCATAGCATCATCCACTCCAGTTGCCCTGCCCTGGAGCACTTGTTGATTGTTTTGGGAATAGAAATCCCTATCACTTGTCTCCAAATAAAGTCGCATCACCTTAACAGCATTGGATTTTTTTGAAGGACAGCAGCTCATCATCGAAGATGCCCCTTCACTTGAAAGGTTGCTCCTTGATAATTGTTATAAACCTTCGCAAATAACTGTCGTCTCTGCGCCCAAACTGGAGACCTTGGGTGTAATTCGTGATCCGTTTAATGATCACAAGAAGTTGGTGTTTGGCTCCTCACTTTTTCAGGTACCGTATATTATCATCTACACATTTGTAATCATAAGCTGCATTTTTCATTTGTGCGCATAAGTTTTATATCATCTTGGAGTACACTTTGGGTACTAATATTATGTTATATGCTCAATGAAGAGTTCGTCCATGGATAGCCTATCAATGCTGCTGGATTCTGTCAAGATCTTATATATCGGAATGTATAGTTATGATCTAAACATAATTATTGGCTTGTTGTGATGCTTTCGGTCTCTGGATAATTTATATATGGAGGTGATGATTTCATGCACATTGAAAGACTGTATATATTGTACTAGAATTAACCGTTCAGCTGTTGCTCTTTCGACATACTCTTTTTTCAGACCTTAACTGTTTTCAAATCTTCATGTCTACTTAGGTACTCCAAGCGCATGGACAAAAACGTATAACCAATCGGTGGCGTAATAAGCACCAGGATTTTCTCAGTTCTCATGACATTCGTTTGAGGATAATAATGATGGAAGGATATGCATCTAACCAGGCAAACAGAAGCTTTGTCACATTCTTCCTGTTGAATGCGAGGTTACTATTGTCCCTGAGGCTTAAGTTTTACCGCAAAAGATTTCTAACGGACGGACATGTTAAAGAGAAAAAAAGAAGTGTTTGGTGGACAAATGGGCTTATAAACATGCTCGGCTTCTATTTACAACAAGTTGTAGTCATCGTGCAATAAATTTTTATGCACGAGATGTTGATTTTATGGATCAGACCGATCCATTTGTTTGTGACTGCGAAAAAGAGTGGTTGGGTTAGATGTTACTGCCATGTTCAATCTGTGTTTTGTCTAAAAATTTGATGAACAATTAATCCTTGGGCTTTTTGTACCGTTTATAAGCTTGAGTTGCATGTTGTTGCCCTCGTACTCCCCTCCACCTGCCACTACACTGCCACATCTTCCATGGCTGATGTTCCTTCCCATCCGAGGCCTCGCCATCGTTCTCCGCCTTGGTTCGCTTGTTGTACCCGCCTCTGTCTGGCATTGTCAACATGGTCAACAACCAAGAGGAATCAGGAGATGATTGTATGTGGAGAGGCTGACAGTAGGAACCCACCAGGGTCATTGCATTACGCAAGCAGGTGCCTCGTTATTACAAGCCAAAAAAATACTTCCTCCTAATTCCTCACTGCTAGAAAATCACTTAAATGTCTTAAAAGGTCAAATGACCCCTGAAATTTTCCAAAATTTGACATGACAGGTGTTTTAGTACTACAAAATTTCTCGTTCATTTAAAACACCATCCGTTGCCACTTTACTCCAAATTCGTCTTTCACAGCTAATAAAAAATATATACAACATCACACACAGTTGTTTTCTAGGAACCGTTTGCGATGAAAATATCTGGGTCTATTTAACTCTCCCTCCTTAAGCTTCGCCGTCTCGTCTGCTCCAGTGCCGGCAACCCTCGAATCCACGAACCCCAATCCCCATTCCCGCACCCCCTTCTTGCAAAGATGACACCGTGGAAATGCTTCGTGAAGGCCCGTACGATGGCCGCGTCCCGTCCCCCCCGAGCGCCGCCGCTTGCGCCAAGAGCGCGGTCCCCTACGCCGAGAGTGCTGCCGCGTCCACATTGAGCGCGGCCGCTTCCGCCGAGAGGGCATCTGCGGCAGCCGACAGGGCAGCCGCGGCAGCCGAGATGGCTACAGCTGCTGCTGCGACGGCGGCTCCAAACGCCGAGAGCGCTCGAGCTGCCGTCCATGCCGCCGATGTCGCCCTGGCCCGGGTCGAGGCCATCCATGCCAAGATCGAGGATGCACACACCAAGATATTCCAGGCCACCTCGGACTCCAGCATGCAACCCACGTCTGAAAAGGCGGCGAAGGCCATGGAGCACCTGCTTCCTCATGAGGTCGCTGAGCGAGAGCTGGAGATGCAGGAGGCGACGGAGATCAAGGAGCGTCGGGAGGAGGAGTTGTGCGTGGCCGATATCGAGGTAGAGAAGAGTCTGTCCGTCGAGGAATCGGCGATGGAGTACCAACGCGGGCTCTGGCGCAGCCACTACTACAAGTACTACAACCTTGAGGGCGGCGTCGAGGACGAGGACGCGGACGACTTCGGCAAGGGGGACGCGAGTCCACCAACAGCGGCATGTCACCAGGACAAGTCATCGACGCCTCATCTCACACCGGCGATGCATGCCGGCGCGCGGATTTGTTAAAATTACACAACGAGGGGATAACACCAGGGACCCAGCAGCTCGCCCAGTTGTTTTTTTAGTTTCAGAGACGGAGCTCAACTACGTGTTGTGCGGGGGCCGTGGCCCGCCTAGCCCACGCTTACGCTTTTATTTAAGCACATGATGAGCCTAGTTGATATCTTTTTTTTCTTTCTGAAAATGGCTAGCCTAGTTCTTTTTTTTTGGAGAACACCAAAACCGAGGCCTACTTGCTTTTCTCAGCCCTGCTGGGCAGCAAATCTTTCAAGACGAGGAGGGAGGGATGTAAACTAGTAAGAAATGGGCTTCCCCAGAAAATGTGCTATAAGTTGTAAGAAATGGGTTGTAAATTTTTAAACCAAAGCCAACCGGCAATTACATTAAAATATCTTTTTTGGATTTCTCTACTCCCTGCTCTTATAAAAACCAAAGCCAACTGGCAATTACATTAAAAGGTCGTCTTTTCTCTCACAAGATAAACTACTCATACTCATACAAATGCATCTTTATGTTTCGTGCAACGCACAGGCATCTTGCTAGTTAAGATTTTAAATTTCATTCATTTTTTGTGGAGAATTGTTTTTTGAATTTATTTTGATATAATTTTTTAAAAAAATAACGCGACTCGAAATTTCGTGATTAAAAGAGTTTGGACCCCACCGAAATACGAAAAATTTCATTGAATGTTTTAGCAGTGCCCAGAATATATGGTCTGTAATGCTAATAAAAAGAATATGGGCTTCAAATATCCTTAAGAATTAGCAAATGGGCTATAAATTATTGAAAATAATGGCTAATGGGTTGTATGTTGTTTTCCACAGATTTGGAGGCTGACTTCTGGGCCTACTAGGTTGACGATGACGATGTCCTAATTTTTTTGATGCGTACGCAAGGCTTTGTCAACTTAGTCAACACAGAGTAGTGACTGTTGGATGTCCATCCAACGGTCATCGTGCTTATTCAATCTCTGATCTTCCTACTCCAGCCGCCCAAACCAGCGCCGGCGGGACTGCCTGCTCCCTCCTCCCGTGGCTAGCTGTGCTGCCGCCAGGCCATCCCTCTACCCACCCGCACATCCTATTATTTTCCGGTGATGTTAGCCTCACCTTGCAGCCGACCAGTTAGCGCTTGTACACCCCTCAGCGTGGGCATCCGCTGCGGTGGCTTCGCCGGTTCCGGGTCGTTCCCTTCCTAGGCCTCGTCCTCGTCCACCACATTTGTGCTCTCGGCGCGGCGAGGTCAACATGGTCAACAAACAACAGCCGTCGGAAGAGGCTGATAGTAGCGGTCCACACAAGGAAATGCCTCCTTATTACGCGCAAAATAATGATTCCGCCACCTGACAGCTGGGACCCACCGGAAGGGCCTCTGTATTTCTTAAAAAAATATTCCCCTCGCTGTCAGCTCGGACCCACCAGCTATATCTTCGCACACAAGGAAGTGCCCACTTATTACGCACAAAAAAATGAATACTCCCCCTGCTAGCTGGGACCCACCATTTTGGGAGGCTGACTTGTGGGCCTACTAAGATAACGAGGACGGAGGGCTTTGTCAACTTAGTCAATATGAACGATTCTAGCTCTAGTGATCGTACGATGTCCATCCAACGGTCGTAGTGCTTCTTCAACCTCTGGTCTTCTTGCTCCAGCCGCCCAAACAAGCGTTGGCTATGCCGCCGGCTCCTGCCTCCCGTGTCTGGCTGTGCTGCCACCGCTGGCCATGCCATCCCTCTATACTCACCCACACCTAATGTTATTCTCTCGCGACGGCAGCCTCACACCGCAGCTGAAGCAGTCAACCCACATACTCTCCTCCGCGTGGGCATCCACTGCCGCGTCTTCCCCAGCTCCGCATCGTCCCCTTCCTAGGCCTCACCGTCGTCCACCGCCTTGTTGCTCTCGGCACGGCGTGGTCAACGTGGTCAACGAACGACTTCGATCGGAAGAGAACTGTAAGTGGAGAGGCTGACAGCTGGGTCCATGGCCGCAGCAAGGAAGTGTCTCCTTATTACGCAGAAAATAATGATTCCTCCACCTGACAGTAGGGACCCACCGGACGGGCCACCGTATTTCACAAAAAAACGTTTCCCCCCTGACTGCTCGGACCCACCAGCTAAATCTTCGCACGCAAGTAAGTGCCTGACAGTCGGGACCCACCCAGTTGAAGCGTATGTAGCGTTGTCATTCTAGTCGCGAACGTGTACGTACATACAATCGGTCTGTCTGCAGACTGCAGCGATGAACCGTGGCCATAGTAGCATGTACACGTACGTACAGTGGCCAGGGTGCAAGAAAGTAAATACGGCCATGTACGTACATACGGGCGGGGTCTCGAACGCCTACTCGCGCATACGTACGGCCAGGGCTCGTGTACATGGTTGTGGCTGGGTCGGAATGGAGAAACTGCATCGTCGTCGTGTTCATGGGGAGGCAACGGAATGCATCGCGTTCATCGGGAGGCAACGGAACGCGTGCTGTTCATCGGGAGCCAACCGGCTTGGACGGAACAGCCGATGGAAACGAGGCCTGGCGTACCGCAGAACAGAGGAAACGGCTTTGTGTTCGAGCGGCCACAGTGGAAACAGGATCCTGTTCATCGGGAGGGGTCTGGCATACTGCAAAACGGAGGAAACGGACCTCCTACAATCGAAACAGGGTCCTGTTGATCGGAAGGGGTGTGGCATACCGCAAAACGGAGGAAACAGACTTGTTTTGGAGCTCTACATTCGAAACGGGGGTCCTATTCATCGGGAGGCGTGTGGCGTACCGCAAAACGGGATTCCACGGGTACTGTTCATATCCATGGTCGACTGCCTCTATGGGCTACTGTTCATCCACCGTCGACTGCCACCACGGGCTATTGTTCATCCATCGTCGACCTCCTCCAGCCTCCACCTACGACTATTCATCCACGGGCTCCTGTTCATCCAGCCTCCACCGCGCGCTCCTCCACCGGCTACTGTTCAACCCGCCCTCTCCACGGGGTCCTATTCAACCACCCCTCCACGGGCTACTGTTCATCCAGCCCTCCACCGGCTACTGTTGAACCATCCCTCCACCGGCTACTATTCAACCAGCCCTCCACGGGGTCCTATTCATCCAGCCCTCCACGGGGTCTTGTTCATCCACCGGCTTGATCGATCGGGGTCCTGTTCATCCAGCGGCAACGGCCTCTACTACCACGGGGTCCTGTTCATCCAACCCCCCACCGGGAACTGTTCATCCAAACCCCCCAACAACGCTCACTGTTCATCAAGAGGCAGCATCGATCGGCTTCAGTTAGCAGTAGTAGCGAAGGAATCACTCGGATTCAGTTAATAGCAAGGGATCGATCGATCGCTCGGGTTCAGTAACGTGTAGCCTGCAGCGCAATCGCTCGGGTTCAGTTAGAGCGCAACTGTAACATCCCAAATTTTCAATTTGGAATGTTATACATAGGTCGTTCATGCATATCATATTTTTACTGCATTTTGTTTCTCGATCCTCGAAATTCTAAGCAACTCAAGGACCCACGGGGAGAGTTGGGGATTTCATGTTTCTCATATTTGAATTTTATCAAATATTGAAACAAGGATCATTTTGCTTTTAATGATTTTCTCTCTGAAAATATTTCATATCAAAAAAAATATGAGAGGAGATAATATGACTTCTCCAAAATAAATGAAATATGGAGGAAAAATATTAAAATCAAATAAATGATTTTTATTTGGTTTTTACTGCAATTTTATTTGAATTAGGAAAAATACTCGTTTTTCAGAATTGCATTAGAGGCCCAAATAAATGTTCACTTTGTCCTGCATATTTTTAGAGGACGGCGAAAATTTATTTTGGGATTTTTGGAGTCCGTTTAGTATTTCCTTTCTTCGTTTTTCTGCGCATCGGAATATTATTTTTAAAAAAAGAAGGTTACCGCCTTATCGGGCCGTGTCCGACCTGGACTTCGACCCGGCCAGACATATAAGCCGCCCCCGCGACCCCCCTGCAGCCCGTCCCGCCGACGCAGCACACCTGCGCCCCAAACCCTAGCCGTCAGCCCTGCCCGCCTCGATCTGCGTCCCCGCCGCCGCTGCCGCTTGCCGCTTGCCGCCGCCACCCGCCGGAGCCCCGCCGCCGCCGGAGTAGCCGCCGCCGTAGCCGCCGCAGTCGTCACGAACGCCGAGGTAGCCACCGGTTTAAAAAAACGATCGGTTTTATTTTGAAAATTAGATTTGTTTTTTAGATTAGATCGGTTCGGTTTTTCCGTCGGTTTATTTATTTTGCGGACGTTCGTCCGCGCGTTCGTTTTAACGAACGCCGTTCATCCGTTAGCCGCAGACAGCGAACGTTCGTTCGTTGGCCTGTTTGTTAGTTTTTCTTTTTCCAGGGTTTTCCGCAATTATTTTCGATCGCAATTTCTGCCCTCATTTTCGTTTTAGTTTATCTTTTCGCTCGTTTATCGGAATCAGGCGATTCAAGCGCCTAGATCTTCATCTCGAAGCCCTCTTTCTGTTTAACCAACCTGAACAAGATTTTGATACTGTAAAACTTGACTTTAGTCTAGATTAGTAATCGGATCTTGTTTCTTTCGTAGTTTGAGTTTCGTTGCTCCGTTTGATTTAATTCTTTTTGCAAACCGGAGTTCTTCAGTTGAACTTTCTGGTTAGATCTTCTTATTTGAGATTTACCCGTGCATCTTTGATTGATTGCTTATGTATGCTATTGTTTGTTTGCGATAGAATTCCCGGAGTGCGAAGCATGCTACTAGGAGTCGCTAGGTTTTGCAGATCGTCAGCAAGGCAAGTAACACATTGATCATACCTTTTCCATACCCAGTTTTTATGCATTAGATACAACCTTCACACATTGCATGAGTAGGATCTCTTAACATGTGGGTTTGGGAAGTAGTTGCTGAGGTAGAACCTATTACCTATTTATTTTCAAACCCTTTGGAGTTACTTCTACGTTATGCTTATATTGCTATGCTATGCTCGTAGACGTGGATTTGGTTTGAGTGTATCCATGACTGATGTGAGTTGTTAATTAATGGTTCAACTTAAGGTGGCAACTTTACTACACATCTGGGTGGATTGCTTGTGGGCACCTGGAGAATCCAGTGTTGTCCTAGGATATCCCGGAGTACCCGCGTGATCATCCTACAGTCTGTCATCCAGGCTCAAAGGGATCATAAGATTATTCATGCTAGAAACTTCCGTGTGCAGCCACAAGCCATTATGGGCTCTCGCATAGTTGAGTATGTTGTGTGACCTCTTTCAGTGGTGGGCTAGCAGATGTAGAGGGAAAGTAGGTGTAACTGTCCACCCAGAGTAAAGAGTTAATGCTTCTGAAAGACCGTGTCTTGGTCATCCGTTTCTCGAACACCAGGTAGTGCGAGAAATCCAACGAAGGAGATCGAGTCTTGTGGGGAAAAGTGCGCAAACCTCTGCAGAGTGTATAAACTAATCATGGTTAGCCGTGTCCCCGGTTATGGACAATTTTGAGTATCTGGTACTTGAGTTATTGATTTGATCTCATCACTCTAAATTAATTTGTTGGGTTAAATGATTACTTTAATTGGGATTGAGTTGGAGGAACCTTCTCAATGATGTTTCAACCACCATGATAGTTAAATAAAATTTATTCCTTTGTTGTAGGGAAAATTTGGCTTTTCGCAAAAACAATATAACCATAGAGCCTCCACCAGCCATATATGCATGTAGTGATAGCATTTATCTGTTCATTGCTCTCTAGTGTTATATTGCCAGCATATTCCATGTGCTGACCCGTTTTCGAGCTGCAATGTATCATGTTGCAGACTTTTCAGACGAGGAGTAAGGTGCGCTAGGTCATTTGTCATGCACTCAGCTATGTCGTTGGAGTTGATGGACTCGCTTTATCTTCCAAGCCTTCCGTTGTTATCTTATTCAGATGGCCTTAAGCCATATTTATTGTAATAAGTTCTCTTTGGAGACATTCGATGTAATAAGTGTGTGATTGCGACTTTGTTATAAATCCTTCGAGTAATGTGTGTGTTAGCATTACTGATTCGGGGATGACACTGAAGCACAGAGACTTGACCGTCTGAGGTCGGGTCGCTACAAGATGGTATCAGAGCACACGCTGAATGTAGGACACGACCACTAAGAAAATCCATAGGTCACTCTTCTCTACTCATTTCTGACTCCTCCCCATTTTCTACTCTTTAGGATGGCGGACTCAAGGAACAAGTTTGCACAACCGGATGAAGACACACACTTTGGACGACACTTGAAGGAAGTCACTAGATACCTGAACATCAGAATACCAAGCTTCACCGGGACCTACACCGCCACTTTACCAGAAGAGGGGCGATGGATGATTCGAGTTCAAGTTCCAGGAAGGACATTCACGCCAGTTACGGAGCCCATAGAATTTTCCTTTGATGCACCAACCTGGAGTCTAGGAAAGAGCATGGCAGCCCACATCGCCATGGGGCGCATCGGCGAAGTTTACCACAAGGATCTCAAGGATACTATCTACTAGATATGTGGGTGCCGAGATGAGCAATGGGACATAGTCAGCACCAGGAGGGACAGATCCATTGCAGCATTCATCCAGGACCTAAACCAGCACATTCAACGCCGGGAGAACCAGATGTGCGCAAGCATGATAGATTTGAAGAAGGCGATGAACAGGATCACAAATCTAGAAGAGGAGCTCAAGTCTATACGCGATGGATATGAGGAGGAAATGACGATACTTGTGGAGATGAATGACGACCTGACGAGGAAGCTAGGAGTTTTCATGGGAGACCCCACACCAGGAAGAGAAGACGACGAGCCCAAGGAGACGACACCGACTCCGACCCTGACGATGGTGATGATGACTATGAAGACGAAGCTGGAGCGGATATCATGGAGTCTTCCACCGATCAAAATTTCTAGTAGACCACCATATGATTAGTAGTATTCCCCCAGGTATATAGAATAGTTCGAGCACTGTAACGATAGTCAGATCGATTGTATGCCCTTGCTTGATTGATTGAGTGATATGATATGATTGTGTTTGTCTCATGTGCATATGGGTAGTGCTTTCTCCTTAGACCTCATTCTATTCTAATCTCTCCCCTCTAAACCCATCAGATGCCTCCGAGACGTGACCCCGGATTTGCCTTCCCACCAGAGCTCACTCAGTTGATCCAGCATCAGAATACACTAATACAGTTGCTAGTTTAGAACCAAGGCAACAACAACAACAAAATCCCTCCGCCACCACCACCAGTTGACAACTTAGCCCGCTTTCTGAGGTTGCAACCGCCGGTGTTTTCCAGTAGCACCGAGCCCATAGTTGCGGATGATTGGTTACGCAAGATTGGAAGGGAGTTGACCACCGCAGGTTGCACTGATGCTGAGAAGGTGTGTTTTGCCGCACATCAATTGGATGGACCAGCAGCATCATGGTGGGAGAATTACACAGCCACTTTCCCCATAGCCAATATCACTTGGGATCAGTTTCAGCAAGCATTCCGCACAGCCCATGTCTCAACTGGAGCTATGAGCATGAAGAAGCATGACTTTCGCAACTTGCGCCAAGGGAATCGTACTGTGGCTTAGTACATAGATGAGTTCAGTAAGCTATCCCGTTATGCCCCTGATGATGTGGCCATAGATGCCGCGAAGCAGGAGAAGTTTATGGAAGGGATGAATGATGAGATGAGCATGCAGCTGTGGCAACATCTAACAACTACCAGGAGTTGGTAGATAAGGCTCTTATGATTGAAGGGAAGCAGCAGCAGATTGAGAGCCGCAAGAGGAAGTATGGACAAGGAAGGTACAACTCAGGAACTCAAGAAGCCTCGTTTCACCCCGAACTCGGGAGGATTGACCCATAACCATGGAGGCCATACTCACAATGGAGGGAGTTCCCATAACCACAATGGCCCCAAGAATGGCAATGGGAATGGAGCATGCAACAATCAGAACCGCTCCACTCCAGCCACACCCGCCAAGAAGGACCTAAGTCACATTACTTGTTTCAAGTGCGGGAAGACTGGACACTATGCCACTGAGTGCCCTGAAGCGAAGAATGGGAATGGCAATGTAAGCTCTGGGAAGAAGCCCAACCCTATCAATAGGGGACAAGTGAACCACGTGAACATGGAGGAGGTTGAAGAGTAGCCTGATGTAGTTATTGGTAAGTTTTTGGTTAAGTCATTTACTGCAATAGTTCTTTTTGATATTGGTGCATCGCATTCATACATATCAAGGGGATTCGTGGATAAGTATAATTGCCCACTAAAGTACTTAGGACACCTATGTTAGTAAGCTCACCAGGAGCGGAGTATATGGCAAGTCAAGGATGTTTTCAGATGCCATTGACCATTGGAAGCCATGTTTTCCCTCAGACCTGATTATTTTGGAGTCACAAGGATTGGATGTAATACTTGGCATGGATTGGCTATCGATGTATGGAGGAAACATCGATTGCGCCAGTAAGTCGATTTTACTCACTACCCCGGAGGGGAAAAGGATCAAGTATGTATCCCGGCATGCGCCGAGGACGACCCCAGTAAATTCTCTCACGGGAGTTCTTCAGGAGGAAGTGCCTGTTGTGAAGGATTACCCAGATGTATTTCCAGAGGAGTTACCAGGCATGCCGCTAGATCGCGACATCGAGTTTTTGATAGAGCTATTGCCAGGCACCGGACCGATATCAAAGAGACCATACCGGATGCCCGCAAATGATCTGGAGGAGATTAAGAAGCAGATTAAGGAGTTGTTGGAGAAAGGTTGCATTCGACGAAGTTCATCACCATGGGGAGCCCCAGTGCTCTTGGTTGAGAAGAAGGATGGATCGTTAAGGATGGTTGTTGACTATCGTGCGTTGAATGAAGTAACAATCAAGAACAAGTACCCACTGCCGATGATCAATGATTGACACATCTCCAACGTATCTATAATTTTTGATTGCTCCATGCTATTATATTATCTATTTTGGATGTTAATGGGCTTTATTTTACACTTTTATATCATTTTTGGGACTAACCTACTAACCGGAGGCCCAACCCAAATTGCTATTTTTCCTATTTTAGGGTTTCGAAGAAAAGGAATATCAAACGGAGTCCAAACAAAATGAAACCTTCAGGAATGTGATTTTCTCAACAAAAGTGATCCAGGAGACTTGGAGTGGCCGTCAAGAAACAAGGGAGGAAGGCACGAGGCAGGGGGCACACCTACCCCCCTGGGCGCGCCCTCCACCCTCGTGGGCCCTCCGTTGCTCCATCGACGTACTTCTTCCTCCTATATATATCCATGTACCCCCCCCCCCAAACATTCAGGAGCACCACGAAAACCTAATTCCACCGTCGCAGCCTTTTGTACTCGAGAGATCTCATCTCGGGGCCTTTTATGGAGCTCCGCCGGAGGGGGCATTGATCACGGAGGGCCTCTACATCAACTCCATGGCCTCCCGGTGATGTGTGAGTAGTTTGCTTCAGACCTACGAGTCCATAGTTATTAGCTAGATGGCTTCTTCTCTCTCTTTGAATCTCAATACAAAGTTCTCCTCGATCTTCTTGGAGATCTATTCGATGTAATCTTCTTTTGTGGTGTGTTTGTCGAGATCCGATGAATTGTGGGCTTATGATCCAGATTATCTATGAACAATATTTGATTCTCCTCTGAATTCTTTTATGTATAATTGGTTTATCTTTGCAAGTCTCTTCGAATTATTAGTTTGGTTTGGCCTACTAGATTGATCTTTCTTGCAATGGGAGAATTGCTTAGCTTTGGGTTCAATCTTGTGGTGCTCGATCCCAGTGACAGAAAGGGAACCGACAGGTATTGTATTGTTGCCATCGAGGATAAAAAGATGGGGTTTATATCATATTTCAGGAGTTTATCCCTCTACATCATGTCATCTTCCTTAAAGCATTACTCTGTTCTTATGAACTTAATACTCTAGATGCATGCTGGATAGCGGTCGATGTTTGGAGTAATAGTAGTAGATGCAGAATCGTTTCTGTCTACTTGTCTCGGACGTGATGCCTATATACATGATCATACCTAGATATTCTCATAACTATGCTCAATTCTATCAATTGCTCGACAATAATTCGTTTACCCACCATAATACTTATGCTCTTGAGAGAAGCCACTAGTGAAACCTATTGGCCCCCGGGTCTATCTTTCATCATATTAATCTTCCAATAATTAGTTATTTTCTTTGCTGTTTATTTTACTTTGCATCTTTATTTCTCTTTATCATAAAAATACCAAAAATATTATCTTATCATATCTATCAGATCTCACTCTCGTAAGTGGCCGAAAAGGGCTTGACAACCCCTTTATCGCGTTGGTTGCGAGGTTCTTATTTGTTTGTGTAGGTGTGTGGGACTTGAGCGTGATCTCCTACTGGATTGATACCTTGGTTCTCAAAAACTGAGGGAAATACTTATGCTACTTTGATGCATCACCCTTTCCTATTTAAGGGAAAACCAACGCAGTGCTCAAGAGGTAGCAAGAAGGATTTCTGGCGCCGTTGCCGGGGAGATTCGCGCCAAGTCAAGTCAAGATTTGACTCCCACAACGAGTCATTTCTGGTGCCATTACCAAGTCAAAATATACCAAGTACCCATCACAAACTCTTATCCCTCGCATTACATTATTTGTCATTTGCCTCTCATTTTCATCTCCCCCACTTCACCCTTGCCGTTTTATTTGCCTTCTCTCTCCGTCCTCCTTCTCCTTCCCTATTTGCCTCTTTTTGCCCGTTTCTTGTTTGCTTGTGTGTTGGATTGCTTGCTTGTCACGATGGCTCAAGATAATACTAAATTTTGTGCCTTTGCCAATACCAACAACAATGATTTTCTTAGCACTCTGATTGCTCCTCTTACCGATGCTGAATTTTGTGAAATTAATGCTGCTTTGTTGAATCTTGTCATGAAAGATCAATTCACCGGCCTTCCTAGTGAAGATGCCGCTACCCATCTAAACAACTTTGTTGATTTGTGTGATATGCAAAAGAAGAAAGATGTGAATAATGATATTGTTAAATTGAAGCTATTTCCGTTTTCGCTTAGAGATCGTGCTAAAGCTTGGTTTTCGTCTTTGTCTAAAAATAGTATCAATTCATGGAATAAGTGCAAAGATGCTTTTAACTCTAAGTATTTTCCTCCCGCTAAGATCATCTCTCTTAGAAACGATATTATGAACTTTAAGAAACTTGATCATGAACATGTTGCACAATCTTGGGAGAGGATGAAATTAATGATACGTAATTGCCCTACACATGGTTTGAATCTTTGGATGATTATACAAAACTTTTATGCCGAATTGAATTTTGCTTCTAGAAATCTTTTAGATTCGGCCGCGGGAGGCACTTTTCTAGAAGTCACTTTAGGAGAAGCTACTAAACTCCTAGATAATATTATGGTTAATTATTCTCAATGGCACACCGAAAGATCTACTAATAAAAAAGTGCATGCAATTGAAGAGATTAATGTTTTGAGTGGAAAGATGGATGAACTTATGAAATTGTTTACTAATAAGAGTGCTCCTAATGATCCTAATGATATGCCTTTGTCTACTTTGATTGAGAATAATAATGAATCTATGGATGTGAATTTTGTTGGTAGGAACAATTATGGTAACAATGCGTATAGAGGTAATTTTAATTCTAGGTCGTTTCCTAGTAATTCCTCTAATAATTATGGTAATTCCTACAACAATTCCTATGAAAATTATAATAAGATGCCCTCTGATTTTGAATCTAATATTAAAGAATTTATTACTTCGCAAAAGAGTTTCAATGCTTTGATTGAAGAAAAATTGATTAAGATTGATGAGTTGGCTAGGAACGTTGATAGAATTCCTCTTGATGTTGATTCTTTGAAACTTAGATCTATTCCACCTAAGCATGATATTAATGAGTCTCTCAAAGTCATGAGAATTTCCATTGATGGATGCAAAGAAAGAACCGCTAGGATGCGTGCTAAGAAAGATTGCTTTATAAAAGCATGTTCTTCTAGTTTTCATGAAAATAAGGATGAAGATCTAAAAGTTATTGATGTGTCTCCTATTAAATCTTTGTTTTGCAATATGAATCTTGATAATGACGGGGCTGAAGATGAGCCACCTTTACCTAGAAAGCGTTCCAAAAATTCAGAGTCTCTCGATCTTGATGCTAAAATTGTTAAAAGTGGGATTGAAGAGGTCAAAACCTTAAATATTAATGGACCCACTATTTTGGATTTCAAGGAATTTAATTATGATAATTGCTCTTTGATAGATTGTATTCCTTGTTGCAATCCGTGTTAAATTCTCCTCATGCTTATAGTCAAAATAAAGCTTTTACTAAACATATCGTTGTTGCTTTAATGCAATCTTATGAAGAAAAACTTGAGTTGGAAGTTTCTATCCCTGGAAAACTTTATGATGAGTGGGAACCTACAATAAAAATTAAAATTAAAGATCATGAGTGCTATACTTTGTGTGATTTGGATGCTAGTGTTTCCACGATTCCAAAAACTTTGTGTGATTTGCTAGGTTTCCGTGATTTTGATGATTGTTCTTTAAACTTGCACCTTGCGGATTCCACTATTAAGAAACCTATGGGAAGAATTAATGATGTTCTTATTGTTGCAAATAGGAGTATTTGTCACACGCAATTGACAAAAAACCAAAAGTGTAGCAGCAACAACGTTCAACTCATTAGTAGTTCTCACATGCCTTTGCTTTTGCAAACCAATTGCCTGCAAAAAAATAGTTATCCAGAATTAGAACAGAACCCTCAATGTTTCAGTAGTTGACAGAGAACTTCATCGTCAGTGTTCCAGTCTAACTATCTGCACTATCCGCTGACTAAAAAGGGGTTAGAAGAAAATTAATGCAAAGTCAATTCTCTAAGTCAGGACATGACAGCTTGGCAAGGAACTTCCTTGAACAGGAGGTTGTGGCGGACCAGTAAATCAAGCAACACCATGAGCTGTAAATAGACTGGGGCAGGCCATTGACGATGTTAACTCTCCCATTGAGGGTCTTGGACATTCCTTTTCGATACAAAAAATTATTACTAACTTGACCAGTGACGACGTTGACACTGAAATTAGGCTCCTTCATGCTCTTGTCTTCTGTTTAGATAGCAGATATAATTTATAAGCTCGCCTGATGAGCATAGTTATACTCCGATCGATGTCCATTATGTCCATAGGTTGTACATGAGAGGATTATGCTTCCCAACCAATCTCCATGAGTCATCCATAGGTTGTACGTGAGAAGAGCCGAGATTGCATCCCTGGAGAGCACAACACTATCCAAGCACACATACAAAACAAACTGAACCCAAAACCAATGTTAATGTTTATTCAGAGTATAAACCTGCAAGAAAAGGATTAGAACAAAATATTGTGTGAAATGAACCTGATAAAGATGAGGACAACGGTTTTGAGTCAATAAGCTCCTTTAGCATAGCGGATCCATGCCCCAACTTGGTCTTGAGAGAGACATGGGTTAGCTCTCCATGGGGTTGGAAGTAGCAGGAGGGAGAGACATGCCGCAAGATTGTTTGAGGTTGTATTTTAACAGGAAGAGGAATAGACAGTGGAGAAGCAGTGATCTCTTTCGGGTCTCGAAGAAGTACAGGGCGTCAAGGCAATCAACAATAGTGTGCAATCTTTCCGATAATACTGCCGCTTAATGATGTTGTATCTTTTTCCTAGCCTACTTTTGTTTTTACTCTTATTGTCTAATTCTGCACATACCATTTATTAGTTCTGTTCTGTGAGCATGATAATAATTGGCAAAAGGGCAGCAGGTCCTGGACCACATATATAACAATTAAGTGAGTCAATTACCATAACTTAGACAAAACTGTACGTTTGATATGCAGCACTCCCAGCTACACTTTGATAGAAAAATATATGTGAAAATGATTTAGCGGATCTGGCAGACAAACTGAAGCAATGTACAACACATAGTTTCAGAACATGTGACCCTCCCAATAATAGTACACTGGATTTTGTCGAGCATAATAGATCGCTAGTTCACTACCTCTTGAGGAAAGGAGCGTATACACAATATTATTAGTTGAGGGTCTCTCCCACGTAATAATTTAATAAATCTGTTACCATGATTTTTTAAAACAAATTTATTTCAAGATAAAAGAAAACTATTTGACAGCTTGCATGGAAGTTATATTTACCTCAGACTATGAGTATCTTCAATCAAACATTTATGTATATACTGACTAAAAAAGTAGTATATTGATTCCATATATTGCCTTACAAAAAATGTTGTATATGCTACATCACAAAAACGGTATACTTACTTCAATACAAATATATGTTATATACCCTTTTGATTTGATTTCGTAGGCTACATACTGCCATGCACAAAGATCAGTGTGCATACTACATGGTTATAGATGTAAAGGGCAGCCCGCTGCATGTAGCTCCTGCTTGAGCAAGGTCCATGGAAGGGTCCGACCACTTTGGGTCTTTTGTATATACTTGAAATTAGTACCTTATATACTACTTTTGATGGTAGCACATACCACAATGAAGATAAAAAATGACTTCGGCTATTCAAATCAGTTAAAAAATGTGGTATCAAGTCCATGGGCAAAATGTGGTATATATTCCATTATCACAAAGTCAGTATATGTAATATCACAAATATATTGTTCTGGTATATACTGATTATTGACACCATACTCCGTTCAAGGCTCCCCATGTTCACGGCAATAAGAAGTAAAAGGGCCGTATATTTTAAGAGTCGGCCAGATAAGCTAACATTTTAGGTACCTTTCTATATACTACATAGATACATTCTCTTGAAACGTGCATGCATATGAGCATATCTGAAAAGGCGCAAATGTCATGTTTGGTTTAGCACACACAGTTTAGTAGTGCACCATAAGGAAAATCACAAACGTGTCTAGAACTGAAAGTAAATATAAGAAGCAGCATGACGATATTGTTGGAGTCTTGAAGATTATTAATCCAAGTACTATAGAAAACAAATCTCACTGAAGTTATGTGGCAGTCTTAGCTGTAGTTGAAGGCATAAAACTGATTGAGCAAACTATCAAATACATGCAAATCCATATGGCTGATGGCATGAGTTCCACAGGAGCCTGAAACCCTGACTGGCGTTGATGATGAACATCCAGCCCATCCAGCACAGGGTCTGCATCAACAGTTAAAATCATTAGCCTGATTGGTAAGAAGAAAAAGTTCTTCAAACAACACTAATCCTATGGCGCACACACCAGATTATCTAATTTCCTTATTAGAAATTCCATCAAGTCTATTCAACATTGCTTAGGCTCAAATTTCAGATTAGTAAACATCAAATGTTATGTAATGTCAAGCAGCTTTGAAGCTGCACTAATGATGACATCCTAAAGTGGTCCTCAAAAATCAGGAGTGGACATCTACACTCATAGTCATAGGTGCGGTAGTATTTCTCCAGTGAGTTAACCCGCCTTTGCCAAAAGATGCTAATTATCCATGTGACCATGTCTCTGCAGAATAAACACATGAAGCATCAATGTTGAGTGATAAATACTTGGGACAGGGAATGAATTGCTCCTTCTTGTGGGAATTAACACATACATTTTCTTGGCAAACAAAGCTCAAGTTCTGCATATTAAACTGTAGTACACTGGGCAAAAAACAACAACAATGCATTTGGTATTAGGTAATTTAAAATATGGTAAGGTTCAATAGGTAAAAGCAGAACTCTAGTACTTCACACCAAGCTTCACCATTCATCACCGAAAATCCACAGAACTATATCGTAGTAAGCTAAACAGCAATTGAGCCCATGAACCATTTTTTAAAACTAACTAAACCACCAATTACAACAAAATTGTATTGTACTCTGCCAAATTCAATCCAATCGAGCACTCTCAACTATTAGTCCTAACTGAAGCACCTGTTAATAAAGTAACTAAACCATCATGATTGGAAAAAACAAAAGTATCTAAATCACCATTGCAGAGCCAAAGGATAGTAGTATTGAGCCAGTTCCTCGGCAACCCAAGTTCGTGTGTGAGAGGAGATTGTACCTACTAACATGGCAATCAAGTGGCACTCCACCTAGCACACCCACGAATCCATTCCACCCAAGTTCCATGAGAGAACTTCAGAGAAGAAATTTATCTTGCCGGGCAGCCACTTAGAACACGGCAGAATTTGCTATGCGGAGCGCGATCTTCTCCTGCTACTTCGGCGCCTCGGCGGTCCATCGTTTGAAGGGGCACAATAGGACACCATTGCTGTCGTTTATAAGCATGGCCGCAGGATAGTAGAGTATCGTGTGTTATAGTAACTACGGACACGACGTTCGATGGGAGAGGAACGGGAGATGGGCACAGATCGACGACAGTACACAGTACGCCTCACCCACGTTCCCTCGACCAGCCGCGTCGCTACCACGCAATCGGAAGCAGGCGCCGCCGCATGCTGGTCCAAGAGAGAGGACCGAGGAGAGAGATGGTTCACACTGGCGGTGGAGACGGCGGTGGGATGCAACGGATTGTGGATGCGGTGGGCAGCGGTGGCGGATGGGGCAGGAAGCAACACAATGGTTGGGGCACAGGGCGGCGCCGCGATCCATGGCAGCTGATGTACGGGATGGTGGGGGTCAGGAGAATAGGGATAAGGGAAGAAGGCTTCTGTTTTTCTGAAAAAAGGACCGTGGGCCTTTAGAGTGTTTTTTACTGAATTAAGCATATAATTAATCAAAAGTCAGATATGTCGATTAATCTACACCGTAATAATTTGGTCCCACCAGATTAACGGTCCGTAAAATCTAATTAACGTCGGCATTTTTAGGAAGTCCAGAATTGGTATAGATAGATAGATAGATAGATAGATAGATAGATAGATAGATCTTCGCTTTTATGCCTAGCAAGGGGCGTTAAACGATAGCGCTTGTTGGGAGACAGTCCAATTTTATTTTTATTCCTTGCTTTTTGCTCCTGTTTAGTAATAAATAATTTATCTAGCCTCTGTTTTGGTTGTGTTTTTTATGTTTAATTAGTGTTTGTGCCAAGTAGAACCGTTGGGAAGACTTGGAGAAAGTCTTCTTGATCTTGCTGTAAAAAACAGAAACTTTAACGCTCACGAGAATTGCTGCCATTTTTATTTGAAAAGTGCTATTTAGTTAATTCTTTTAGCAGATGATTAATACAAAAATTCCTCACGTCCAGCAATTTATTTTAGAATTTTTGGGGTTCCATAACTTGCATTAGCTACAGATTACTACGGAGTGTTCTGTTTTTGACATATTCTATTTTTCTTGTGTTGTTTGCTTATTTTGATGAATCTATGGCTAGTAAAAAAGTTTATAAACCATAGAGAAGTTGAAATACAGTAGGTTTAACATCAATATAAATAAATAATGAGTTCATTACAGTACCTTGAAGTGATGTTTTGTTTTCTTTCGCTAACGGAGCTCACAAGATTTTCTATTTTGAATTTTGTGTTGTGACACTACAAAAAAATACACTTCCGTGATGATACGTGTTTGTCACAGTAGGTCGCGTTTTCTGTCATGCATGTACATCCATGACGATTTTATGACAGAATCAAGATAGTCATACCTATGCTGTCGTAGAAGTGTTCCATGACATTACCAAAATTATCATCACGGAAGTGTCCACTTTCATGACGATAAATCGCGGGTCACAGAAGTGCTTTCATCAAGGGTAACCGACACGTGGCATCCACCGTAACGGAACGCCGTTAAGCTATCGGGTCGGGTTTTGAATCCGATAACCCGTTAACAGCCCCGACTAATGGGGATTTTCCACGTGTAAAATCATCATTGGCTGGAGGAAACATGTGTCGGCTCATCGCTGGGACAGATGTCATCCACTCATTAGACAGAAGGCACCTATGATACGTCGACACATGGCACGGCCCAACAGAGGCCCATTCCTATGAAAAGGCCGGCCCGTTTGACTTGGTCAAAAGGTGGTGGGCCGGCCCATGGAAAGCATGTTAACGGCATGTTCGCATATAGCCCATTTACAGCCCGCTAACCCAAGGCCCGTTACGCCCTATTCGAATTAGGCCTAGTAGCGTCATCTGGGCCATCCAATATGATTCCAGTCCGTTTTCACTTCTGGCCCATGTATGTCCCATGACGTCTTTCGGCCCATATGAGGCCCTATGTAACTCTTGGCCTATTAACGGCCCGTGGTGAAACTGGCCCGTAATGAACAGTGTATCACTTTACACTCATTAACGGCCCGTGGTGAAACTGACCCGTAAAGAACAGTGTATCACTTTATACCCATTAACGGCCCGTTATTCCGTTGGGCTATTTCCAGCCCATGTTATCTTTCGGCCTTCTCAGAGCCCATTTATTCTTGGGCTATTTTTCAGCATTCGTTTACTTACGGCCCGTTACTGTCATTTTCTGCTTGTGGGCCAAATTCAGCCCGTGGTTACAGTCGGCCCGTTTGTGATCCATTAATACGTTGGGCCGTTTTCATAGCGTCATCAAATACGGCCTATTAACGATGGCCTTTTATGGTCGGCTCATGAACGGACGATTCCAACTCGAGCCCTTTTACGGCCAGAATACGGTCTGTTTGGCCCATGTTTGGCCAATCGATCATACGGCCCGTATAAGGCCCATTGATGATACAGCCCATAGAAGGCCCATTGTTTCTACGGCCTGTAGAAGGCCCATTGTTTCTACGACCCGTAGAAGGCCCACTGTTTCTACGGCCCGTAAAAGGCCCACTGTTTCTACGGCCCGTAGAAGGCCCACTGTTTCTACGGCCCGTAGGAGGCCCAGTGTCACTACAGTAAATATTAGCCCATGGTTATTGTGTCCTAGTTTTAAAAAATAGGTTATTGCAGCCACTAGCAAACCGCAGAAAAAGAACTGCACTGACTACAAGCAAACAAATAAACAAGACAACAAGGAAATAAATAAGCAAGCAACTTACACTAGGCTATCACGGCTATTACACATATTACATCCAATGGGTATCAAAGTTCGCCACCAGTGCAAATATAGGGAACACAGCAGCATATAAACGCCGCAGCAAAACAAGTCCAAAACTAAAACCACTTCAGAAGAGCTCAAGAAACAATATCCTGGGTACCCATAATGCTGGCAAGATGCTTAGCAAGCTTATTAACTTTCTCTAGTTCGGCGCTTAAGTCCTCCAGCGCTTGCTGTTGCACCGGAAAGTATGCATTTGAATTCTGCAGGGACTTCCTCAGTCCTTCGGCTTCCTGTCGCATAACATCTGATCGATGTCTTTCAACTTGAAGTTGAGACTCAAGAAGCCGAACTGATTCAGGCAACGAGTTCGAAGAGCTGGTGCCAGCAGTGGTAGCCAGTAACTTGAACACTACATCAAGACAGGACTTTGGGGTTGTCTCAGTGTCTTCAATATAGTTTTTATCAGCTTTCTTGGAGACCAACAGGGATGTCTCACTATCTTGAACCTTATCTACATTACTTCCTTTACCATTGCATAACAGGGTACTCTTCTCCAATATTTTATCCGCGTTCTAAAAGAGAAACAAACAAACACATCTCAGGTTTACAATGTAGTATATGAAACTCATTTTGGTAAATCAGTTCAGTAGTAAGGTGGACAGGATAACAACATGAAACAAACATATATCTATGTAGTATGGTCACTGTATGGTCTATATCATTCTAGTTTATGTTGCCAAGTCAAGATAGATACAGTTCGAATCATATCTATTTAAGACAAAGCAGCATAGACAGAATATAAGTGTGGGAAACTACACAGCAATAACAACACTTGTAATGTGCATGGCATGAGAACATAACTGTTTATTCAATTGAAACTGAAATCAACATAGAGCAAGTTACAACAGCAAACGGCCAAACACGTTGAAGAAACAGGTTTAAAACATACCTGTTGCGCCATTGGAGTTTCAATTGCATCCTTCAAATTTGAAATTAGTTGGTATCAGTAAATACAGTGATGCAAGAGAAAAGTAGTATGAACCATAGCTATGGAACCTGACCTGAGAACAATTCTTCTTCTGCTTTAAGCGTTGACTTCGGGTTCGGAGTGGTGGTCCACATGATTTGGGCATTGCAGTTGCCTTACTAACTGCTCGTGTTTGGGTGCTCTGTGGTGGAGACGCTGTTGTGTCAACGGGAATTAGGTGTCTATCTGCTGGGGTTGGGGTTAGAAGGGGTGTAGCTGGTTGAAAGTGCAACTATCCCTAGGTGGTTTTGGTAATTCATAACAACATATAGCTCATTGAGCTAATGCTATTCCAAGATGACTATTTCAGGAAAGCTCAATGATTGGCATGGCATGGATGTGGAAGTGGAACCCTCAAAATGCTAAGGACAAAGGATTGGCTCAAGCTCAAAAGCTCAAGACTCTTCATTTTATATTTTAGTGATCCAAGATCACATTGAGTCTTTAGGAAAAGCCAATACTATCAAGGAGGGATGAGGTGTTGCTTAATGAGCCTCTTGCTTCATGTGCTTAGTGATATGCTCCAAAACCCTCAACTACTTTCCCATATCCACATATGACCTAAACCCTAAGCCAAACTCGGTCCTACCGATTCTTTCTATCCAGTGCCACCGAGTTTCACTTGTCATAAGCCACTGCCAAACCCTAGCAATTCGGTTCTACCGATAGGGATCTCGGTCTCACCGAGATGGGATTGCAAACTCTCCGTTTCCCTTTCGTAACTTTTCGGTCTCACCGAAAGAGCGAATCGGTCCCACCGAGATTGCAATGTAAACTCTTTGTTTCCCTTTTGTAACTTTTCGGTCTCACCGAAAGAGCAAATTGGTCCCACCGAGTTTACCTGACCAACTCTCTGGTTAGCTTATTACCAAACTCGGTCTCACCGAGTTTGTGTAATCGGTCTCACCGAGATTACGTTATGCCCAAACCCTAACCATATCGGTCCTACCGAGTTGCATGTCAGTCCCACCGAAAATCTCTAACGGTCACTAGGTTTACCTTTTCGGTCCGACCGAGTTTGTTGATTCGGTCCCACCGAGATTGAAAAACTGTGTGTAACGGTTGGATTTTGTGTGGAGGCTATATATACCCCTCCACCTCCTCTTCATTCATGGAGAGAGCCATCAGAACACATACACAATTCCAACTCATATGTTCTGAGAGAGAACCACCTACTCATGTGTTGAGACCAAGATATTCCATTCCTACCATATGAATCTTGATCTCTAGCCTTCCCCAAGTTGCTTTCCACTCAAATCTTCTTTCCACAAAATCCAAATCCTATGAGAGAGAGTTGAGTGTTGGGGAGACTATCATTTGAAGCACAAGAGCAAGGAGTTCATCATCAACACACCATTTGTTACTTCTTGGAGAGTGGTGTCTCCTAGATTGGCTAGGTGTCACTTGGGAGCCTCCGACAAGATTGTGGAGTTGAACCAAGGAGTTTTTAAGGGCAAGGAGATCGCCTACTTCGTGAAGATCTACCGCTAGTGAGGCAGGTCCTTCGTGGGCGATGGCCATGGTGGGATAGACAAGGTTGCTTCTTCGTGGACCCTTCGTGGGTGGTTTCTTCTTCGTGGACCCTTCGTGGGTGGATCCCTCCGCGGACTCGCGCAACCATTACCCTTCGTGGGTGGAGCCCTCCGTGGACTCGCGCAACCGTTACCCTTCATGGGTTCAAGTCTCCATCAACGTGGATGTAGGATAGCACCACCTATCCGAACCACGGGAAAAACATCCGTGTCTCCAATTGCGTTTGAATTCTCCAAACCCTTCCCTTTACATTCTTGCAAGTTGCATGCTTTACTTTCCGCTGCCAATATACTCTTTGCATGCTTGCTTGAATTGTGTGATGATTGCTTGACTTGTCCTACAATAGCTAAAATCTGCCAAGAACTAAAATTGGGAAAAGGTTAAGTTTTTATTTGGTCAAGTAGTCTAATCACCCCCCCTCTAGACATACTTTCGATCCTACAAGTGGTATCAGAGCTTTGGTCTCCATTTGCTTTGATCTCCATAGCTTTTGGTGGTCATAGCCTTGGTTTCACAACCTAGGAGAGTATGGCGTCTAGCGAGGGAAATTATCACCGTAGAGGTCCTTACTTTGATGGTACTAATTTTTCTAGTTGGAAGCATAAAATGAAAATGAATATTCTTGGACATAACCCCGCCGTTTGGGCTATTGTGTGTGTTGGTCTGCAAGGTGACTTCTTTGATGGGAAAGAACCAAACCGTGAAGCTACCGCGGATGAGTTAAAGATGTTGCAATATAATGCTCAAGCTTGTGATATTCTCTTCAACGGATTGTGCCCCGAAGAATTCAACAAAATCAGCCGTCTTGAGAATGCAAAGGAAATTTGGGACACTTTGATTGATATGCACAAAGGTACCGACTCCGTCAAGGAATCCAAGTTGGATGTGCTTCAAAGTCAACTTGACAAGTTCAAAATGAAGGATGGTGAAGGTGTCGCTGAAATGTACTCTAGGCTTGCTCTCATCACAAATGAGATTGCCGGCTTAGGAAGTGAAGAGATGACCGATAGATTCATCATCAAGAAGATTCTAAGAGCCTTGGATGGAAAATATGATACCGTGTGCACATTGATCCAAATGATGCCCAATTACAAAGATCTCAAGCCAACAGAGGTGATTGGAAGAATTGTTGCTCATGAGATGTCACTTAAGGATAAAGAGGAACTTCACAACAAATCAAGTGGTGCCTACAAAGCCTCATGTGAAGCCCCTACATCATCAAGTGAGAAACAAAACTTCAATGAAGAATTGAGCTTAATGGTGAAGAACTTCAACAAGTTCTAAAAGAGTAGAAGCAAAGATAGAAGCTTCAAGTCAAGGTCCTACAATGACAAAAGATCTTCTAGTCGAGAGCGAAACTGCTACAGTTGTGGAAGACCCGGACACTATTCCAATGATTGTACGGCTCCCTACAAGAGAAGAGAAGATTCTCCAAAAAGAAGAAGCAAAGAATCACCACCAAGAGAGAGAAGGAGTAGAGATGATCGTTATGAACGAAGATACTCACGGAGAAGCAAGGATTCGGAAAGGAAGGAAAAATCATCAAGGAGCTACACAAAACGAAGACATCAAGCTCATGTTGGTGAACGGGTATCCGGCTCTGACTCCGACAGCCACTCCGAGAGAAGTTATCACTCTGACTCCGAAGATACTCAAGATGAAGGTGTTGCCGGTCTAGCACTTGTGTCAACCAACTCCTACGACATATTTGACTCACCAAATGAAGGAATTGGAAGATGCTTCATGGCCAAAGGTCCTAAGGTAACACACCCCGAGTATGTTGATTTCAATAGTGATGAAGATGACTTGTTAGGTGATGATTTGCTTGTTGACAACTCTAGTGATGAATACTATGATGAAACATCAATTAATCATGCTAATCAAGATAAAACGAATGACAATGATAAGGAGAAGATTGAGGCTCTAACTAAAGAACTAAACACTCTTAAGTTAGCTCATGAAACTATCTTTGAAGATCATCAAGAACTTTTAAGAACTCATGAGAAATTACGCTTTGAAAAGATCAATCTTGAGCAAGAGCATGAGTTCTTAAAAGCAATCAATGATGATCTCCGCAAGAAAAGTTCTTCTTACATTGCCAAGAGTTTACTCTTATCCACTTACATGCCTCAAGTCAAGTCTAGTAACAAGAACAAGAAAGATTCTTCCTCTAGCAGTAACAATGATCATGCTAAATCCAATATTGTTGCTTCTAGTAGTTCTCTTGATTCCACTAATGATTCTCTTAGCCAAGTTACACTTGAGCAAGAAAATAGCTTATTGAAGGGAATTATAGAGAAAGGAGTGTACAAAAGCCTTGCCGGGAGTAAGCAATTCGAGGAAATTGTGCGCAAGCAAGGAATGCACCGGAAGAATCAAGGTGTTGGTTTTGAACGAAAGTTCAATGCCAATGGAGTTGAGTGGGAAGAATATCAATACCCCAAGACAAAGTTTGTTCCTCAACAAGAGAAGTATGATACTTCTTTCAAGGGGACACAAGCTCAAGATGATCTTCCACCACAAGACTACAAGCAAAAAGGCAAGGACAAGCTTCAAGAGGAAATTGATGCATTTGAAGAAGCTCCTAAGACCTTAGTCAAGTGGATTCCCAAGACTACTTCAAGTTCCACTTCATCAAGTACGACTACAACTCCAAGGATTCCCATCAAGATGGTGTGGATCCAAAAGAAGAAGAACTAGAGAGTTCTTGAGGGTGACTCCGCCAACATACTTCACTCTTATCATTTTGGCAAGAACAAGTGCAATCAAATTCCACATCTTGCACTAGTTCAAGGAGTCACAAACCCTCTTGTTGATAAGACAAGGGACAAGGTAACCTAAAAGTTTTCATGGACATCATCTTTTGTGTGCATCACTCTATGTCTATGGATATCCTTGTTTGTTCCTTGTGGGACTAACCCATGTAGGTATTGAAAGTGCAATTCACTCAAATGGATAGCTCCAAGTGATCTACATCAACATTGAGCATCCACATCTTCAACATCTACATGAAGTCATCATCGACAAAACCCGAGGTTAGTTCATCCCTCTAAGGGGGATATCACATCTAGGGGGAGCTTTACTCTAAGACTTGAGCTAAAGCAACTCTAAAGATGTGAACACAACAATGCTTTATGTAAAAGTGGTAACCCCACTTGAGCTTAAACGATGAGTATGACCTATGATCAAGTGTTCTCACTTGACTCCTAAGTCAATATACTCATATATAGATGACCTTGTCATCGCAAATTGCTTGATAGATGCTAGAATTGGTTGTGCATGCCTTGTCACATATTTCATTTGCCATCTTATTGTGTGAGCATGCCGGTTGCATATTTTACTCATTCGAGGACATCCACTTGTTGTTTTGATTGTTTGGTTTTATTTCCTTTTGCCAAGTGGATGGACAAGAATGCCTAAGAACCTCCTCTATCTATCTATGCTTTTCTCGTCTCAAACTCTATTCATGCTACATCACAAAATTTGATCAAGTCAGATTCGAACCACTCTGTGTGAGGAGCGCTCGGAGTCCCCGATTCGTCATAGACTTAAACTTCCAAAACCTCTTTATGATTCTCGGTCTGACCAATACCCTACTTTCGGTCCTACCAAGATCATTAAGTTGATCTAGGTTTTCGATCTCAGTGCAACCGATTTGAACCATTCGGTCACACCGAGTTGCAACAACTGTATACAGTTTTGCATCTCGGTGCCACCGAGTTGTTCCACTCGGTCACACCGACAGGGTCGGGCTATATATAGTCACGGGCAAAAATTTGGAAATTTCTCCGAACCCCTTCGCCCGCGCGATAGCCTGCTCTGCCAACTTGGTCTCCGGATCGTCTCCTCGCCGCCAGCCGCCTCCAGTCGCTGGTCTCCGTCGCCGTCAACGGAAATTCAACCCCGCCGTTGCCGTCGTAGCGAGTCTCCGCCGAACTAGGGTATGGACTCGATCTTTGTGCTATTCCCCAATCCGATTCTTAGCACATTGCGATCATCATGATTCTTGCCACGTTTGTTAAACTTCTATCCAGTCAATGAACTCGTAGATTAGGTTTAATTCGAAAATTTTAGGGTTAGGTTTCCGCCGAAACCATCTCGGACCCACCGAGTTGAAAAACTCGGTCCCACCGATTTGGCTTATGCCATTGCACAAGTGAGACTCGGTCTGACCAAGAATTACTTATCGGTGTGACCGATTTTGGAACTCTGTGAAACCCTAGCAGTCTCGGTGCCACCGAACTGTGACTCGGTCTGACCGAGTTCACTAGTTTAGGTGCCAAAACTGCTTTGGTATCATCGAGTTTAGAAATCGGTAGATCCGAGATGCTTTCAGTGGGA
Source organism: Triticum urartu (assembly GCF_003073215.2). Lineage (NCBI taxonomy): Eukaryota > Viridiplantae > Streptophyta > Magnoliopsida > Poales > Poaceae > Triticum > Triticum urartu. The sequence goes on from NC_053022.1 coordinate 333,052,577, forward strand.
AACTAAAACTAAGTTTTTGAATTATTCTTTTGCAAAAATCACTGCATTTTGTGATGCTTATCCACTCTATCTCATCTATAACCTATTCACAGGGTCAGCAGTCAGAGTTTGCATCATGTCAGACCAAAGTGATAGCCAGAACTTGTCAGAGCAGCAAGTGCAGATGAGTGAGGGCACTAGTCCCTCAAGTTCCTCAGATGATGGCAGCAGGAGCACCCCTAGCAATCTGCCTAAAGCTGCCACAAGACAGAGAATGAGCCATCATCTGCCCAAGCACAAGCCAAGAAGGAGAAGGCGAGGAAGGAGAAAGCTGCCAAGATGCCTACTCAAGAGGAGGCATCTGAATATTTCCTGAAAACCAAACAAGAGCAGCTTGGTTACTTGATTGCATCCACCCTGCGGATTGAGCAAGGACTAGCCACCCTAACTCAGAACCAGGCAAGCTTAGAGAGGATCATGGAACAAAAGTTCTATGACTTGGATGTCAAAGTGACAGAGATTCAGACTGCAGTGGAGCAGCTCCAGGATGACATGCAGGAGAGGAGAGGCAAGACTACAACTAATGCCTTTGCCAGAGTGCCACGAGGTCCGAGGTCATCTGCAGTGCCAGTTGCTGACCCCAGAGCCACCATGTCTGCACCAGCTACAGCCTCAGTTCCACCAGCTCCAGCGTCCACTTCAGCCTCGACTCCGACCACGTCTACAGAAGGCTTCGTCCTTGGAGTGCTCCGGACTCCACCACCACCTGAAGATCAAGCCTGAGTGTCGACTTAGCACTATGCATTTTCTAGGAACTTTTTGGTAACTTGTTGCCAAAGGGGGAGAAAATGTATAGATCATAGGCTTCGAGAGAGAGTGTTGCTTTTATTCTCTCTTGTTTATTTGGTGGTTTTTCGAACTTTGTTTGCTTTTGTGTGAGATACTATGTCATTGCTCGTGAGACATTGATGATCATGTGTTTGATCATAAGCTACACTTAATGTTTGCTTAATATTATCATCTTATCTATCTTATGTGATCATTCACTATTCTTAGTGATGAGTGCATGTATTTCATTCTTATCATTTTAAGTGCTCCACCAAGATGTATGTGACATGGAAGAGCAAAATTTAAATATGCACAAATTTAGGGGGAGCTCTTACTTGTCATATACTTCTCAAAGCGACAATATATTTCATGCTTATTATCATTTGTCGAAGCTTTGATCTATATGTTGTCATCAATTACCAAAAAGGGGGAGATTGAAAGTGCAACTATCCCTAGGTGGTTTTGGTAATTCATAACAACATATAGCTCATTGAGCTAATGCTATTCCAAGATGACTATTTCAGGAAAGCTCAATGATTGGCATGGCATGGATGTGAAAGTGGAACCCTCAAAATGCTAAGGACAAAGGATTGGCTCAAGCTCAAAAGCTCAAGACTCTTCATTTTATATTTTAGTGATCCAAGATCACATTGAGTCTTTAGGAAAAGCCAATACTATCAAGGAGGGATGAGGTGTTGCTTAATGAGCCTCTTGCTTCATGTGCTTAGTGATATGCTCCAAAACCCTCAACTACTTTCCCATATCCACATATGACCTAAACCCTAAGCCAAACTCGGTCCTACCGATTCTTTCTATCCAGTGCCACCGAGTTTCACTTGTCATAAGCCACTGCCAAACCCTAGCAATTCGGTTCTACCGATAGGGATCTCGGTCTCACCGAGATGGGATTGCAAACTCTCTGTTTCCCTTTCGTAACTTTTCGGTCCCACCGAAAGAGCGAATCGGTCCCACCGAGATTGCAATGTAAACTCAGTGTTTCCCCTTTGTAACTTTTCGGTCTCACCAAAAGAGCAAATCGGTCCCACCGAGTTTGCCTGACCAACTCTCTGGTTAGCTAATTACCAAATTCGGTCTCACCGAGTTTGTGTAATCGGTCTCACCGAGATTACGTTATGCCCAAACCCTAACCATATCGGTCCTACCGAGTTGCATGTCAGTCCCACCAAAAATCTCTAACGGTCACTAGGTTTACATTTTCGGTCCGACCGAGTTTGTTGATTCGGTCCCACCGAGATTGGAAAACTGTGTGTAACGGTTGGATTTTGTGTGGAGGCTATATATACCCCTCCACCTCCTCTTCATTCGTGGAGAGAGCCATCAGAACACATACACAATTCCAACTCATATGTTCTGAGAGAGAACCACCTACTCATGTGTTGAGACCAAGATATTCCATTCCTACCATATGAATCTTGATCTCTAGCCTTCCCCAAGTTGCTTTCCACTCAAATCTTCTTTCCACAAAATCCAAATCCTATGAGAGAGAGTTGAGTGTTGGGGAGACTATCATTTGAAGCACAAGAGCAAGGAGTTCATTACCTACACACCATTTGTTACTTCTTGGAGAGTGGTGTCTCCTAGATTGGCTAGGTGTCACTTGGGAGCCTCCGACAAAGATTGTGGGTTGAACCAAGGAGTTTGTAAGGGCAAGGAGATCGCCTACTTCGTGAAGATCTACCGCTAGTGAGGCAAGTCCTTCGTGGGCGATTGGCCATGGTGGGATAGACAAGGTTGCTTCTTCGTGGACCCTTCGTGGGTGGTTGCTTCTTCGTGGACCCTTCGTGGGTGGAGCCCTCCGTGGACTCGCGCAACCGTTACCCTTCGTGGGTTGAAGTCTCCATCAACGTGGATGTAGGATAGCACCACCTATCCGAACCACGGGAAAAACATCCGTGTCTCCAATTGCGTTTGAATTCTCCAAACCCTTCCCTTTACATTCTTGCAAGTTGCATGCTTTACTTTCCGCTGCCAATATACTCTTTGCATGCTTGCTTGAATTGTGTGATGATTGCTTGACTTGTCCTACAATAGCTAAAATCTGCCAAGAACTAAAATTGGGAAAAGGTTAAGTTTTTATTTGGTCAAGTAGTCTAATCACCCCCCTCTAGACATACTTTCGATCCTACATTGGTTCTCTGTCCAACTGGGTAGGGGTACAATCTGCATGAGTGTGGGTTATGTGTGGTGGGGCTGGTTCTTGGGCAAGTACAACCGTGGTTCTATCTGCATTGACAGGTAGCAAGATCTTTTTTGAAGACCGTGTTTTTACTCCCACAGATACGGCCATCACTCCCTCCAATTGAAATGGCTGATAAACAAGAAAAGTAATTGAATGTACAGACATTGTAAGATAGACAAGTGCAATGGATAGTAGGGAAGAAAACAGGGCATGAAATAATTCACATTTATGTTGTCTAAGCAAAAAGAATAGCAGGACATAATTTCACATATATGATGGCTAATTAACAGGATAGCATGACACAATTTCACATATATGATGGCTAACTAAACAGGATAAATGACATACTTCAAAATATGATGACTATGTAAATAGGATGACATGATATAACTATACGATGTGTCTATTAAAGTGGTTGGCATGCAATAAATCACAAACATGTCGTCGATGGAAACATGATGGCATGATATAATTCACGGATAGAATGACATAATTTAAAATATGATGACTATGTAAACAGGATGAGATGATATAACTATATTATGTCTTTAGAAAATGGGTTGGCATGCCATAATTCAGATACATGCTATCTATGTAAACATCATGCCATGACATAATTCAAATATATGATTTATATACTAAGGAAGTGAGCCGAGGGCAATCGCATATATGATGTGTCAACTAAGGAGATGGCATTCAATATTGTGTATATGATGTAAAAAAACTAAGCATTGCAATACAACATATGCATTATATGAGTAATATAACCCTGCCAAGTTTGAGCATACACCTCAGGGGGATAATAGGACTAGTCATCTGCCTCTGAATCCTCCTCTGAAGAGCTATCTGTAACCAGCAAGATATCTGCTTTAGCAGGTAGCATTGTCTGCTCTGAAGACCTTGTTTTCACTCCAGATTTCTCCATCAGCAATTCAAATGGCCGATGCACAGGAAGAGCAGTTGAATATACAAACATTGTCGACAAAAGCAATGAGAAATGCAAAAAAGGACGGCATGATATAATTCACATATATGACGCTTGCCTAAACAGCATGGCATTGCATAATTCACATACATAATGCCTTGGAACAAGATAACATTGCATAATTCACATATATAATGTCTTGCAACAAGATGGCATTGCATAATTCACATATATGGTAATTGGACACTAAACAGGTGGAATTCACACAAAGCATGTCTAAACTAAGCAAATGACATAGCAATGCAAGATACCATACGCACGATATAAGCAACATAACCATGCCAAGTTAGGGCATGCACCTCGGGGGGGGATATGACTGGTCATCTGTCTCTGAATCCTCCTCTGAGGAGCTATCGGTAACTAGCAAGACATGCGCTTCGTCAGATAGCATTGTCTGCTCTGAAGACCTTGTTTCCACTCCAGGTTTTTCCATGACCGTGCCGAATGGCTGATGCACAGGAAGAGTAATTGAATGTACTAAAATTGTTGACAAATTTAACACGTAATAAAAAAATGATGGCATGCTATAATTCACATATAAGATGACTGGCTAACCAGGGTGGCATTGCAAAATTCACATATATGATGCCTGGCTAGACAAGATGGCATTGCATGATTCACATATACGATAAAGAAACTAAACAGATGGCATTGACACAAAGCATGTCTAAACTAAGCAGATGACATCTTTAATGTATACAGTAAGCAATGCAAGGCACCATATGCATGATATTACCAACATCAGTATGCCAAGTTAGAGCAAAAACCTCATGGGGTAAATAGGAGTGGTCTTCTCCTTCAGAATCTCCCTCAGAACAGTTATCTTCCTCTTGATTACGATCTGAAATGGGTGGAGGGGGGCTGCCTTTGCGCCCACCATGGAATTACGTCTGCATGAAATTTTATTGCCACGCAAGGCTCGTCTCTTTTGCTCTACATTATTAGTTCCATTGTGTACAATAACTGGCATGCATAGGAATAAAACATAGTGAGATTATGTAAGGAGTGCATGCACAAATCCAGAGTGATGGTAGCAAACTGTGGATAGACCCAAAACCAGTGATAGCAGGCAGATAATAGCTTTAGTTAAAAAATACAGATAATGGCTCCTTTAATGTTTGTTTGCACCCAACATGAAACTCATAGTAGACACCAGAGATTAACCAGATAGTAGGCAGATAGTACTGATTGCTGCCCCAATATGTACCCCACAACCATTTAAAAACTCAAGTTTCAGCATTAGTTTGGACCTGACTCGGAGTCTAATAGGTGAACACGACGATAATGTAGCATGTCATCATATTAAGCGACGCATAACGTAAGCAGACACGAAAGAGTGCGACCTCTCTTGCGGACCCGTGTAGTCCTCAAGGTCATCTGCTCAGTTGATGATGGTAATGCAGTTGTCGTGGCTGCCGGCGGCGGGGAAGAAGATCTGAGGCGGCGAAAGACAGTCTGGAGAGCGGATCCCTACTATGGTGAACCCTTCCGTCGTTGGAGCAGCTGAGCTGGGGTGGAACACAGCGCCGCAGGAGCAGGACAAACCACACAAGGTTTTCTTTGACACATATCTGTAACAGAAGTAATTGAGTAAGGGCTTGTTTGAATTTGAGGATTCTAACAATGCAGGGATAGGAAATAGACAGGAATAGGATAGGAATGCACGTGCAAAATAGAGAATTTAAAAACACAGGATTTCTGCCAATCTGGGTATTTGATTCACAACAATTGGAAGATCACAGGATGCAAAAAAGCATGGTGAGATTAAGTCAAACCACAAGAAAATGTACGGTTATAATGCTATTATGCTACTATCTCTTAGTCTTGTGCTTGATGAATAGGAATATGAAAAGGAGAAGTGGAAATTAGAATTCCTACGGTTTTTCTTTCAAGGAGACACTAAAAGAACAAATCCTACAGTTTTCCTTTGCTCCATTCCTTTGCACCACATTCATGAAAAGTAGTACCATAGAAAACTTTCCAATTCCGATGTTTTTCATTCACTTTTCCTTTCAAGCACTGGCGATTCTAGTAGGCAGGCTTGAGCAAGGAAAATCCTACACTAAAAAAATGTTTTTGTGTTACTTCTATTACTTTGGACCCAGGCCACTGCCATACTAGCTCAACTCCCAGGCCCATCGACAAATGCACAGCTCAAACGCGCAGAGATAAATAATGATGGCGTTCAAGAGAGTTCATCACGGATAGCTAAGTTGCCTGGTACCTCACTGCTTGTCATATAGTAGGATAAAATAATCGTATTTCCCGTTACTACGAGTGCTCAGTGGACAATATATATAACATGTAGAGTAAAAAAGAGATGCAACAAGTGTACAACCTATTTGGCGAAGCCATGTCGATCTCAGCGTGATTGGGTTGGCCGGCGAGGATGCTCTGGCTGACTTGGCTGTCGGAGGAGGGGAAGAAGATCTTAGGCGTCTGGAGATGGAGCCCGAGGTACTGCTCCACTGTGATGGAGGGTTTCGTTGTTGGAGCATCTCCGGTGAGTTGTACGACGCCGAGGCTGAAGCGGGACAAGAGAGACAATGAACAACGTTAACCTGAGTGGAATTCTAATAGCATCTCCAATACATGACGTAAAATACATAACCACAAAGTGCTAGATGTAAAATACATCAGCCACTCATCTTTGAACTTAACTGTCGAAACTAAATTTAACTGTCGAAACTGAATTTAACTGTCGAAACTGAACTTAACTGTCGAAACTGAACTTAACTGTCAAAACTGAATTTTGCTGTCGAAACTGAACGCACTAGCAAGGTGAGGCTACACGTCGGTCGACTGACTTTTTCATCTCTAGTCAGTCGATTTTGCAGCCGTTGGATACGAAATCAAGGGCCCGCGGTTCATCTTCAACCTCCACCCCCCTGAGCCGCCAGCCACCACCGGCCAAACAGCAGCCCCCCGCCGCCCGTGGCCGGCGGTGCGCCGCCCCGCCCGCCTCAAAAACACTCCCCACCGCCGGTCCGCCGCCCCGGCCATCCCTCTAGCCCCCCCTCCCCCCGTGCCGAGCTTTTTCTCGGCGATCCCCACGCCACCGCCCCGCCAACGCCCTGCCACCGCCGGCGACCACCGCCCCCATCCTGAACCCTAAGATAGATAGTGGGGTACCTCTCCGGTGAGCCCCCCTCCCCGCTGAGACTGGTTCTTCCTTCACCCCGGCGATCCCCCTCCCCGCTGCGACTGGTTCTTCCTTCACCCCGGCAAGCCCCCCCACCCCCTGAAAATCGACTGACCCAAAAGTCGATTCAGTCGACTGAAGTGTTGCTAAATCGGAGCAGCATTGCAAGCAAGAGCAAGAGCGAGAGCAGCAGCGCGAGCAAGAGCAATAGCAAGAGCAGACCAGGCAGGGGACCTAGAGCAAGAGCAGAGCAAGCGAGAGCTAAAGCGGCAGCAGCTCCTACTGATGTGGACGTCGCCGCCGAGGGAGTGACGCCGTGGAGGAAGTGGCCGGCGACGCCGCCGTGGATGGAGCCGCGCCGTGTCAGCTCGGGACCGAGCGCCGGCAGCACCATGAGATCGAATCAAGAAGAAAATGCGGCGATTAGTGTACAACCTCTTTGGTGGCGCCGATTAGGCCGCAGCTTCATCCGAGGAAACGGTGATGATGATGCTCTTCCGGTGGTGCAGGTGAAGACGGCGGTGTGGGAATGGAGGTGGCGCGAAAGACGAGGGGAACGTTGGTGCAACTACTTGGAGGTGGAGGACGGGGTGACTGAACGGGCGGGACGATGAGATCCATGACGGATCCTCATCCGGTACGGTGGATGAGGGACGTCGAGGTGTTGTTGTGGACGACGTCGTCGGGGAAGAGGCTCCGGCTGGGTGGCGGACGGAGCAGGGTGTGGGGTTTCGTCGCGGGTTTTTGCGGCCTCGGTGTACGAATGGGTGGGCGGATGGGATGGCAGTGGGGAACCATGGCTTAGAGACGCGCTTGTCTGAAATGTGGGGTAAGTTACGAAAGTACCCCCAACAATTTGAGGTGGTTCTTTCGGTTCAGGGGTACCATGGGCATTTCGCGTGTCGGGATTTCACAAGAGATGGGAGTTTTCGCACGCGTTGTAATTTCGGAATAGCAAGGCGCGGGTTGAGATGGAGGGAGTTGTCGGAGCACAACGAGACAAAGATATATCTTAAATATTTTGGGCTAACAAGGCGCGGGTTGAAGAGGTGGGATTTTCGCAGCATGATAGACACAGACGCTAGCTTGAATTTTCGGCATAACAAGGCGCGGCTTGAAATTTCGGAATAACAAGCTTAACGTGTACCCAAAAAAGACAATTTGCACCTCAACATGCACAACACACACACACACAAACACCATTGAGACTAGAGTAAGGTACACGTGCATTGCACGCATGAGATTTGGCAACAAAATAATGAATAAATACCACATTATAGCATGCAACTTTGAGTCATATATGCATGATGTAGATGTTCGTTTAATTCTTATAGTTCATTTCATTCAAAATCATCTAGTTTTTATAAGAAAGCTAATCTATTTTAAGATTCATGGAATTGCGTGTCATAAGACATAAAGTAAAAACAAATAATGGCAAATCATGTAGAAAAACATTTGGGCAATTCTGATACGGAAGATTCTAGAACAAATAAGAAGTGCTTGTGTTTTGATGTTTGTGCATTATGCTTAAGTTCAACCATGGAGTCTTCTAGATTATACATGTGGCGAAATCTGGTGGAATCTAGATGATATCCAACGGCCAGTAATGCTCAAATTTGCCATCTTTGGACCATCGGATTCGCCTCATCCAACGACCATCTTTCAAAGTTAAAGTTACCTGCACACAATATAAAAAATATAAACTATAATATATATAGGGGTATAGATATAGATATGTGATGCGAAAGCCACCCATCATTTCCAATTAGAATAGTGTGTACATACACGGATGCAACGTGGCCAAATGATGTCTGCCATCGGTATCTCAAATTCAAATCAGTCTAACCTTGTTCAATGTGTATACATTACAACATGCTCATTTCCAAACCACACCGTGCAGATCTCCGTTATATTCATGCATGCATGGGTTTCAAACATCAGGATCTCTTATTCAAATATTTGAATTCAACTTTACATTGATTATGACCTCACCTATTCTTTTACACCCACACAGTAGTCTTCTCTTTATAATTGTACCACTAACTTTCTCTCGTGCATGCATGCACACACACTACCAGTCGGCATTATCCATCGCACACATGCAATCTTTTTCTTCAGGTCGGTCTCCCATGAAGGCACACACCCACACACATCCCCCTATCCATCATATCGGGCATTCTTTATCTCTCACGCGTGCATGCGCAACGATCGATGTTCCTCTATGTATGTGTGTATATAGCTAGGTCTTTCATAGTTTTCCACACAAACCGATCAATCGATATATCCAGTGAGGTCTCACCCTCTTTCCCATGTCCACATCGATCAATCTATACCTCTCTATATAGGATTAACATATATAGCTAATACACCCACATTAATTATATATCCAACGTCCCCCTCTCATCATCCATGCCTTCCGCTTCATCTCTCAGACGCGTGCACAATGGCGAAGACAGGGGGCAGTAAGGGCCCTGCCCCCCTCCCCCCTAACATCACTATATATCGAGGCTAATATGAATGTGATCATTAGACAATTGTTCCTAAAAATGGTTTAAGTTCATGAATTGACCCTTCTCGTAAAGGATTAGCAATGCTTGGCCCCCTAGCTCATTTATTTTTCATGGCTCTGCCACTGCGTGCAACAGCGCATGTGTTCGCCCTCTCTCTCTAAATATCGATCTCGCACTTGTGCATTCCTTCATAGTCTCCCCCCACTCAGCCCCTCGCACCATCTTCTAGCCCCCCACCGGACTTTGCCACATGTACAATCGAGCTGACTCCATGGTTGAACTTAAGCATAATGCACAAACCTCAAAACAACAGTGGTTCTTTTTTGTTCTAGAATCTTCCGTATCATAACTACCCAAACTTTTTTTCTAGTTGAATTGCCATTATTTGTTTTTACTTTATGCTTTACAACGCACAATTCCATGAATCATAAAATAGATTAAGGGCTTCTTTGATTCAAAGGATTCTCAAAGGAATTTTGGAGGATTCTAATCATTAGGAATTTTTCCTATCTTGGTTGTTTGATTCGTAGGATTGTAAACTATAGGAATTTTTCCATATGATTCATTTGCACTAGATTTCATAGGGAACATCCCATCCACTCAAACCTCTTTGAAAGAATTCTGCGTTTTTTTCTATACACAATCAAACACTCGTACAATACTGTAGGATTCAAGACGACATTCCACTATAATCCCATGATTTTCCTATTCCCGCGTTCTTAGCTTTTTATAAAAACTAATTGATTTTGAATGAGATGAACTATAAGAATTAAACGAAGGGCTATATCAGGTATATATGACTCAGAGCTTACATGCTATAATGTGGTATTTATTCATAATTTGGTTGCAAAATCTGATGCGTGCAATGCACGTGTACCTTACTAGTACTTCGAGTATGTGAAAAACACGTAAATTAGAATACCAATGGCACGCTACACAATGTCTCTCTTACAGTTCATGAAGCCACGTGGCACATGTGGAGGCGTTGTCGCGACCTCCTTGCGTGGATTGATCACAGTGACGTGCTGCTGGTTCCAGAAGAATGTACTCGTCCTCCCTGAGCCATACTGGCGGTACATGCACGAAGCGAAGATGTGCACGCACGCCACGCACGCACTCATTCCCTCGCACGCACACGGGGGTACATGGGCGGACGCAATTCTGTACCAAGATCCACCCCATGTGATAATTTGACGCGTGTAAAGTCGTTCACTTCATTGATGGTCAATTAAGACAGCGCATGCAAATTGAGTGGACGTGAGGGCAGAAGAAAGACATTATTACTCCACTGCGCGCATGCGAGTAGTTAAATCGTGGGTTGCTAGTAGTACTTCCATTGGTCTCCTTCGTATTTTGTGCCAATTTTTGACAGTAACATAATATTTACGCATTTGAGCAGTGTAGTACTTGAAATTTATGTTCCGCTAAACTCATCAGGAGCCGTTTCGGGCCTCGAAACCAAAACAATCAATTAATCTTTACCTTGTTCCCATCATATTCGAAAGCTTGCGCACACCTACTAGTACGTACCAAACCTGAACGTGTTCCCACTATGCAGGTATTAGTACTAGTGCTAGTACTTAGGTTATAAAAAGGGGAACTACCTAACCGAAAATTACTCTACCTTTCCTCCTCATAAGTGCTTCCTCTTCGTCCGTCGTTGCCATGGCCGGTGAGCAGAGCTCTAGGTCGAGAACTACTCGTTACAAGGGAGCGGCAACCAAGGCTGCGGAAAAAAAGAGGGCTCGCCGCCACGCAGAGACCTTGAAAGATCTCTCACGGGCAGGCGATGGCTCCCAGGAGTGCCCTAGCCGCGGAGGCGAACATGCCGAGCCGGCAGAGCTGAAGTCGTTATCCCTCGACGGCATGCCTGATTAGCTCAATAAGCACCTCAATAAGCGGAAGGAGTTCATCCAAGGTGTCGGTGTCAAAACCGGCGGATCTCGGGTAGGGGGTCCCGAACTGTGCGTCTAGGCCGGATGGTAACAGGAGGCAAGGGACACGAAGTTTTACCCAGGTTCGGGCCCTCTCGATGGAGGTAAAACCCTACGTCCTGCTTGATTAATATTGATGATATGGGTAGTACAAGAGTAGATCTACCACGAGATCGGAGAGGCTAAACCCTAGAAGCTAGCCTATGGTATGATTGTTGTTGTGTATGTTGTCCTACGGACTAAAACCCTCCGGTTTATATAGACACCGGAGAGGGTTAGGGTTACACAAAGTCGGTTACAATGGTAGGAGATCTACATATCCGTATCGCCAAGCTTGCCTTCCACGCCAAGGAAAGTCCCTTCCGGACACGGGATGAAGTCTTCAATCTTGTATCTTCATAGTCCAGGAGTTCGGCTGAAGGTATAGTCCGGCCATCCGGACACCCCCTAATCCAGGACTCCCTCAGTAGCCCCTGAACCAGGCTTCAATGACGACGAGTCCGGCACGCAGATTGTCTTCGGCATTGCAAGGCGGGTTCCTCCTCCAAGTACTTTATAGAAGATTTTGAACACAAAGATAATATCCGGCTCTGCAAAATAAGTTTCCACATATTGCCATAGAGAGAATAATATTTACACAAATCTAATCTGCTGACATATTCTGTAGTGCGACACACCACGGCCAAGCCTTTATCCAAGTCGTTTTTTTATCCCACCTCAACACGTCATGTGAGGCGGTTTCCTTGGCACGTCTTGTTAAAGCAGAGATCGTGTCCCCTTATTCCGGGATTCTCATCAATATGGGCCTGGGTAACCCAACCGCTTCTAGGACTCCTAGATTATAGGCAAGTCCAAACGGACACGGAGAGGACGCTTGATATTCACCCTCTTTATAAAGGGACAAGGCTTTTATTTTTCCCTCCCGTGCTCAATCGAATCCTTCCCCCACCTCAAGCTCAAACGCCCAAAGTTCAGGTCAGGTGCTCCGAACCTTCAGTCATGTCCGGATCTAGCCTTCAAGGCCGATGGGTGCCTTCCTCCGTCACAGAAGAAGACATCAAAAAGTTGAGGGAGGCCAGATATCTGACCGCCGAGATTTTGCATCGGCTACCTCCCCGAGGGCAGGCCGTCCCCACCCCCGAACCCAACGAGAATGTCGTGTTCGTCTCCCACTTCCTCCGAGGTCTAGGCCTTGCTCTGGATCCTTTCGTCAGGGGTTTGATGTTTTATTACGGGCTAGACTTCCATGATCTAGCTCCGGACTCCTTTCTTCATATCATGACATTTATTGTCGTGTGTGAGGCCTTCCTCCGGGTTACCCCTCACTTTGGCCTATGGCTCAAGACCTTTGAAGTGAAGCCGAAGATGATTGAGGGGCAACATGCAGCGTGTGGAGGTGCCTCAATACACAAGATGACGGGAGCTCCGTGGCCCAAAGGTTCCATCCCAGAGGTGTCTGAATTGTGGCAATAGGAGTGGTTCTACATCACGGCTCCTAGAAGTGCCAAGTGGGCGGCCGCCCCTGTTTTCCGCTCGGGCCCTCCACCACAACTGATGTCATGGATCAGCAGAGGTCTGAGCTGGGGTCCAGCCAAGGACGTGCCTATACTGCAAAGCCGCATTCGAGATCTCTTCAATGGAGATTTCAGTTTCGTTGCGGTAATACAAGTTATGCTGGTTCGTCAAGTCCAGCTTTGCAAACGCCGGCCTCTTCGCCTGTGGGAGTTCAATCCCGAGGGACCGCGTGTCATTCAAAACTTTCTCGGCCTGACGCATGAGGAGATGTACAAGTCATTCTTCGGACCTCAGGTGGAGTGTCTGGAAATCACCGAGGACGTGGGCCTGAGTAGTAACCGTGCCGCCGAACAGGTAAGGCATCTTTCGGCCGAACATACTATCTCTCCTTTGTTACGAAGTTATTTCTGAGAGTTCTCTTTTTGACCAGGACTGGCTAACAAAGGCGAAGTTGATTCGGTGTTCGGCCCCCCTCCCTGAGGGTTTGGAAAATCTGGTATTGGAAAAGATGCTCCAGACCGCACCTTGCCCGGAGCCCTTGAAGGAAGATACTGTGGAGGATAATGCGGGCGGACGCGGGCCCCCAATGCTGCCCATTCTAACCGAGGGAGCGAGCGTTTCCATGAAGGAAGACGACCAGAAGAGGAAAAGGACTGCGCCCGGGGATTCGGAAGCCGAAGCTTCCAAACGGGAGAAGAAGTCTCCCACAGAAGGTCCTACCTTGGGGGGCACTGTTGCCGCACAAAGTCCGCGGGGGGATCAATTCTCCCGCGAGTCGTAAGTGACCCGAAATACTTTAATAGTACAGATATGCCATCTTTTTCTTCTGAGAAAATAACCACCGCGTATATTTTTGCAGTTCGGGCCTTAGCCCCTCCCAAATGAGCTCGTCTTTGGGGGATCTTCTTCCAGAGATGATGGAGAGCGAAACGCCTCCTCCGGACTCCTCCGCTCCGGAAGCGGGCGACCCTGAAGTGTCGTCGCGGTGGGCCTCTCCGAGTCCGGTGAGGCCAGAAGATAATCCCATTGACCCCCGAAGCTCCCAGTGTCCGGCTCCCAAAGAGAGCAGACAAAAGAGTCCGGCACCGTCTAGTGTGCGATCGAATGTTCTGAGGGAGTTGGTGGGGCGAGCGGCCATCTCAGATGAACACCGTGTGCTGATGAATACGGTGATGGAGAGAATATCGTCCGCCAAAAGCGGATTGCATGAAGCTTTTATGAGTCTACTGACAGGCTTTGAGGTACGTAAAAGAATGTATGATAGTCCTGCACATGCTAGGTGTGCCCTGTGTAGATAGTAGCCCCTGAGACTCTAGTTGTCGTCGGAAACGACAACAAACAGAGGATCATATTCCCAGGTAATAAGCACACTGCCTCTATGTGCAGGTGATGGAAGCTCCGGTGGCTAGCCGGACTAGCGAGTTTGCCCATTTAGAACGACAGTTGGATGCGGCAGACGCCGACATCGATCTTGTTAACAAAAGGCTTGACGAGGCACAGGGTAAGTGTCATTATCTGGTAAACGCCACATAGGAAGAGCAGCATGATGCCAGTATCTTTAATATGTTGTGACTGTAGATGGAGCTGCCACTGTTGAAGCCTTGCGGGCAGAACTTGCCCGAGCCAAGGAACAAGCGAGGTTGGGTAATGCAGCTGCTTTGAAGGCGGCCGAAGAATTGCAAGCCGAGAAGGCCGCGCATGGCGAGAGCCGAGACAAGATGGCCATAGAATTAAAAGCCGCCGCCGACCGTTGTCGGGTTCTTGAAAAGGAAAACCAAGCGAAGGCATCGGACCTTGAGAAGGCTGCTGCGACAAGAAAGGACCTCCGCTCTGCTATGAGGGCAAAGAAGGAGGAGCTGCAGGAAGCCGGGGATATTGTAGCTAGGAAATCCTTTATGTTGCGGAGGAAGTTCGGAGATCCACGGTATGCCCCTCTGGATCGGCTGTGGAGTTCGGGGGATGTATATATGGATTTGGCGGCGAGCGTTGCCGATGCGGCCAAGTATTTCCAGGGTCAGACGGACCGTGAAGTAGACCAGCTATTTTGGAGACAATTCCATTCTCCCGAGCGTCCGCTTTCATTGACTGACCAATTAGCCGAATGGGCCGAACTAAATAGGTTGTTCGGACTCTCCATGAGGTCTGTTGTGGATCAGCTATGGTCGGAAAGGTCAAAACCGAACAGCTATTTCAGCTTGGTGCAGCAGTTCCTTGACGTGGTGCCACGCATTAATGCGATGAAGAGGTCGGCGTGCATAGAGGGCGCACGGATGGCCTTTGCCCGTGTTAAAGCATACTGGGCAGAGATGGATGCTACCACTATTGCAGCGCGGGATTCGGCCATAGGTCGAAGGGCTGCTGAGCACTACTTTGAAGAAGTTCTTGAGGGTGCTCATTTGATAGAGACCCAGTGCTCAAAAAATATTATGTTTGAGTGATATGTAATCTCATTGTAAGCGAAATGCTTTTATAAATTTTTATAAGGCTATTTTTATACTTTTGCCTGAAAGTAATATGATGCCTCCTGGGCGGCCGTTTATGTATACACGTGTATAACCTGAAAGATTGCAGCCGTTGGCTTCAACCCTCACGCATATAATGTGGAGGTGCTCGCAAAAACACGCGTTCACACTTAACCCAATGTTTTGGTCCTATTAAGGAGGTGATAGCGGAGCGACCGAGGCAACCGGACTATAATGCTTTAGCACTTTCACTTAGCCATAGGAGTTTGACAGTGGGGCTACTAAATAGCCCCTGGTGGCTCCGCACTTTCCCGATCCCGGGGTGCGTACATGCCTGGCCGGAAAACGGCCCTTCGTTAAGGCGGAGGAATTCTAATATTCCAACAGGTCATCGAGTGGTTGACCAGTCTCGCGCTATATCATGACAGTCAGTTTTCAGCTTTCTCTACTGAGGTGCTCGTCCGGATGAACCAGGGCACAATCGCAGTAGTTCTCCTGGTGCTACCTTAGCCGGTAAAGCAGAACGTAAGGCACCAAAACACAGGAGCCGGGCAAACCCAACATTTGACCAAAGACAATGATTCGGAGTTGATGCATATAAGGCCAAACTCGCGACGCCGAACACTCCCTAAGGTATTCGGTCTTAGTGGTATAAACCGGGCCTAAATAATGGCCTTTGTAAGAAGCCCCTTGTGTCCAGGTACGTGCATTGTTCTGGCGTGGCCACATGCCAAGACGTCAGCATCCTTCTCAACGGTGGATATGTATCAGCAAGAGACAATAAAAAAGGTTTACGCAGGGTCTTAATCTAAAAAGAATCCTTGGAGCGGGTCCCTGCTGCACGTCTGCGCCTGTGTCTCCGTTGTGCCGTATCCTGGACGAGTGTAGCAGATGATCGTCTATAAAAGACAGGAATTTAGGTGAAAAAGTTGTCGTGCAAAAAGATAGTTTTTTAAGGAAACCATGTATAATTCAAGATGAGGAGAAATTGCCACTTGTCTGCGCGCGTTGAGCCCCTTGTATTGACAAATAGGGGTGTGACCATTTATTCGGTATAAGTAGGGGCGCCGGACTCAATTAGTTGTGTCTGAGGTCTTGACGACCTATTGGATGCTTTCGCTGGTCCGGGCGCCTTTAGTGTGCGGCTGCCAAGGCAGCCTCACTCTCTTCGGCATGCAGAGATCGCTTGATATTTCTGTGCACTGAAATGATGCCACGTGGACCGGGCATCTTGAGTGTGAGGGAGGCGTAGTGTGGTATTGCATTAAAGCGAGCGAAAGCTTCGCGTCCGAGCAGTGCTTGATAGCCACTTTGAAACAGAGCGATGTGGAAGGTTAAATGCTCGCGGCGGAAGTTATCGGGGGAGCCGAATATAACCTTTAGTAGGAGGGAGCCCGTACAGCGAGCCCCTGGGCCTGGCGTTACTCCTTTAAAGGTAGTATTGCTATGGCAAATTTGTGTTGGGTCTAACCACATCTCGCGGATTGTATCCTGATATATTAGGTTTAGGCTGCTGCCGCCGTCCATCAAGACTTGTGTGAAGTGATATCTGCCAATTACTGGGTCTAATACTAGGGCAGCCCATCCTGCATGTCGGATACTTGCTGAGTAATCGCGATGGTCGAAAGTGATCGGTTGAGACGACCAGTGGCAGGACTTCGCGGTGACAGGCACTTGGGTATATTTTTCCTGGGAGTGCCATGTTGTTTTTTCCCTTGATCACGTGTAACACGTTTACCGTTTTGACTTCTGGTGGAAACTTCTTTTGTTCCCCCGTGTCTTGCTTGGGAGGCTCGTCCTCGTATTCACTTGGTGTATCCTCCCCCTTGTGTACGGCGTTGAGCTTGCTGGACTGCTTGAAGACCCAACACTCTCTGTGGGTATGATTAGCAGGTTTACCAGGGGTACTGTGGATCTGACATACTTGGTCCAGAATTTTGTTGAGGCTAGACAGTTCATCCCTGGTGCCTTTAGGGGGCGGCTTTTGACCTGGCCGAGAGCTTTTCCGGCGTTTGTTATTGCTGTTGTGCCGTGATTTCCCGTTTCCATCTCTAACTTCGGATCTACTGGGGTCGCTGGTGATGCATCTAGCTAGCCAGCTGTCCTCACCCGCGCAAAGGCAGGTCATGAGGTTTGTTAATGCGGCCATTGTTCTCAGCTTATTTTGGCCGAGGTGTCTGGCGAGCCATTCGTCACGGACGCTATGCTTGAAAGCTGCCAAGGCTTCGGCGTCCGGACAGTCGACAATCTGGTTCTTTTTAGTAAGAAACCTGTTCCAAAGCTTTCGGGCTAACTCTCCGGGCTATTGAGTTATATGACTCAAATCGTCCGCGTCCGGAGGTCGGACATAAGTCCCTTGAAAATTTTCCCGAAAGGCGTCTTCGAGCTCTTCCCAACTTCCAATGCAGCTTTCGGGGAGGCCTTTGAGCCAGTGACGAGCTGGCCCTTTGAGCTTGAGGGGTAAGTACTTGATGGCGTGGAGATCATCTCCTTGAGCCATATGGATATGAAGGATATAGTCCTCAATCCAGACCCCAGGGTCTGTTGTTCCGTCGTATGCCTCTATGTTTACGGGCTTGAATCCCTCTGGAAATTCATGGTCCAGCACCTCATCGGTGAAACATAGGGGGTGTGCGGCACCCTTGTAGCTGGGTGTACCGCGTTGTTCGGATGTTTGTTGTGTTGCATTGTACACTGGGGCGCGCTTGCGTGGTCCATAGATGGATCTTGTTGCGCCGTCCTTTGGGTGCGAGCCCTCGCATGGGTCGCGTGTTGTATTGTGAGTGGCGTTATATGCCGCTCTGTGTTGATAGAGGGGTCATCTATCCGACCAGGTGGCTGCTTTGGTATTTGGTTGTGGGGGGTCTGAGGCCTCCTCATCGAATTCAGGTAGCAGCTTCCGCTTTGGGTAGCTCTTGGAGGGGCGATTGTCGCCGTACATCGCTGCTGTGTTGAGTATTTTACTCCATCTGATGTGGAGTGTGTCTTGCGCAGCCTTGAGCCTTTGCTTCTGCTTTTTCAGACTCCTCGCAGTGGCAACAAGCCTTTTACGGGCAGTCTGCTGCTCCGGGTGCCTGTCTGGCGTTATGTCGTCCGGACCATTATCCTTGATAGGATTTGTTTGTTCGGTTTGATTATCCGGATTGCCGTTGTACATATAGAGAGTGCTCGTCGCCAAATTATGCATATAGTACTATTAAAAAGGCTAGTCACAATAATGGTGTCCAGCACAACCCACCCCTCAAATAAAACTAAGAGGGTGCTTGGATACGTTTTAGTCCCATGACTAAAAGTAGTGGGACTGAAACATGCTAGCCTCACTCATGCTTGGATCCAAATACTAAAAAGGCTAAAATCAAGTTAATGAGCATTTATTATCCTCCAAACCCTCCAATCCAGAACTCGCCTGTGCTAAAAGAGAGGAGTTAAATGAGTAGAGAGAGGACTAATCCACATTTTAGTAGGGGTACCCCTGACTAAAAAAATTTAGTCTCAAGACTAGTTTTAGCCCCTCTTTAGTTAGGGGTGCTTGGAACTTTAGCCTCTTAAAGAGACTATTTTTAGTCAGAGTAAGATAAGTCCCTTGGATCCAAGCACCCTCTAAGCATCCTAAATTCTTTGACAAAACTAAGCACCCTGAAATTCTTTGAAAACTAAACTGCTGGCTATATGATGTTGGCCATATATATTGTACGTATATAATGTGAAGAAATGAGTGGTAGTACTATACCAACTAAAAGATGAAATGTAAGAAATACTAGTATGTACGTACTGAAGAGTTAAAGTAACGAGAAGAAACATAACATAGCTCTGCTAGGGGCTCAGCACAACACACCCCTCAAATTAAATTAAGCACACCTGAAATTAAACTTTGCAACTATTCCGGTTGACACTGCATTAGAACCACCATGAGCAACGACACTGCCACCTTACTCAGAGTCCTCGTCCACGTCCTCGACTTCGTCCTTGTCCCTCTTCCTCTTGGCCGATACTTCTTTGCTTGAACCGCACACTTGGCTGTTGCTCTTCATCCAACCCTTGTAGATATTGAAGCAAAGGTAGCCATCCATTGCAGTGTAGTGGATGTGGTCGATATCTAGTACATTCCGCTACCATGCATGACGATGAAACGTGTATGGAGGTTTCTCCAGTTTACCATACGAAGGATGAACCATGGATCCTACCAGGGTCAGCATTGAAGGCTGACGAGAGGACACCAGCCGATTCTTCTAGAGGTCGAAGGGGTTGCCTACAACGAGACCTATCCGACACAGGACATCCCTGACGTTCTTAAAGTCTACCGTAACAAATTTCACTGTTTTGTCCTTGAGGAAGTTCTTAAAATCCTGACACTCAACGTCGGCATGGCATATGTGGTAGACCAAGCAAACGTTATGTACGCAAACCTGGATCACAGCAGGCTTCTTCCTCTCTTCGTCCTTTAGATCCTTCTCTGGTCCCAGGACTGTGGTGTACTCAACATCTAGCCTAGCGACCCACTCATCATCTGAGTTTTCGAACATGCGTCTGAAGCGAGAAAGGCATCCTTTCACCGTCGCGGAAGAACGGGTGTAGATGACGTCGAACTCATCACCGGTGATGGTTCTAACCTTGTACTCACCGCCGATTGTGGAGATTTGGGACGCCATGGATTTGGGAGGAGGGTTAGGATTAGTGGAACTGCCGTAATGTGAATGGACGGGACGACTAGGAGCGAACCGCTGTAGTATTGAAGGATGTGCGGGGACGAGTAGGAGCGAACTGCCAGCGTGCGAACGGCAGGGTAGTGGCTTTTCCATTCTCCCATGATACGGGCTTCCGAGAGCCCTTGGATCTGAGATCGAATGGTTGCATGGCGTGATTCTAGACCTATGGGTGAATATCCTATCATGGAGGGTTGTTCTGCAAATTTTCAGCAACTTAGCATGCGACCGTTTGATCTCAGATCCAAGGGCTGCCAGCAGCCCGTATCATGGTCGCGCCTACCACGACCGTCGCGTCGCTCGCGCGGTCGCGCCCTAGGAGATTTAACACGCTGCGTTAGGCTATCTGATGTTGGCATGTCATACATAGTCATCCCTTAGTCACTCATACTACAACAAGGTTGGATATAAGGTTGGCTATAAGTGTATTTTTTTACTCCTCTCTATCTCTTTATTCGTAATGGAGGTGGTCAGGAATCGGGAGACTCATGTCGGTCGTAGCGCCGTAGTTAAAATGATAATGGGAAGTCAAATCATGGGGCCCCACCTGTCCAGCAGTAACTCGCTGTCAAATCACACAGCCCTTTGTTTGCAGCAGCCTACTCCCTCGTCTTCTCGCGTCTCTGTCGAACCGACTAGGCGGAACTGCCCCGCCGCCTACCACGCAGGAAAAGCCCCGCCCTCGACTTTTAAATAGTATACAGTATACTAATTTTGTATCCATGGATTGCGCCCGCGCCATGGAGCAAAGCGTCTAGAAAATGGTGGTACACATGTACGGAGTATACAGCACGCCCGTCGCGTTCGCGTCGCACCCCAGACGGTCGGTCGATCTGGCATGCTGCTCTCCGAATGGAACGCCCGTCATATTGCGTTTGCACACACATGTGGGACGGCAATTGAGAACCGACCATAGGCACACTCCCCGGCCCGCAAGTCGGGTGACTTAATAGAAGAGGGAGACGAGCAATAGTACTAGAGAAGTGTTGTACTACGTTGGTGCCTGGACGATCCCTGCAAGACACGGAAGATCAGTTCGTCCATGCATGTGACTAGACTCCAGCAGACATGCCTGGATTGGCTATCGTCTACATATCGTGCAGGTTGTGTTGTACATGGCTGTAGTTGTGGTGAGAAATCTAAAAAAGGTTTCTTGTCATCTCGCAAAATTAGGTGTCATGTGCTTCGGATCACTGCGAGGGTTAAACAGCGACAACTGAGTTGGGCTGGTCATTGGGGGCACATGCACGAATAGTGACTACTCGGCTGCCATCTAGGTCAAGCCGGCTATGTTAATTAGGACATCTATCGATGGACCCCTTTTCTACAAGTTTATCTTTAATTTGAGCTTTGTTCCTCGTCTAGTTTGTCCGTCGGGATTCATGTTGTCTCCTTTGGGCAGTGAGGTTATGATTTCTTGTCATGTGGCATTTTTTCGTGTTATATGTTATAATCCGGTGCTTCAGATCAAAATGACGACAACTGCGCCTCCGGGCCACGTGCATGAAGACTTCTTGACAGTCATTGACGAGGTCAAGCCAGCTCCGGTAGACAAAAGAAAACTAGTACTACTCCACTATATAGGCAGGAGCCTCCGTGCTTGCTTGCTAGTGTTGCTCTCTTCACACCGTCTCGGCCTCTCCAGATCTAAACACGACAGCGGTGGCCACACACTCTCTCTCTCTGCTCACCGCTGGTCACAGATCAAGCCGGATCCTCTCCGCCGGGGAAGGTGAGAAGGTGCAACGTTCACGCGGTCGTCCTCGGCAACGGCTCTTACCCACTGCTGGGCGCGTCCCAATCAGCCTGCCTTGCTGTTCTCTCCCAAGCACCGCTGGCGAGGGAGGGCCTCTGACCCCTTCTTCTTCGCTGCCGTAGTGTGGGCAGATCTGGCCTCCCGCCGCCCACCTAGCACATCCCGGCGACCATCAGGTATAACTTCCTTCGAAACCGGCCTTGCTCTACTTCCCGAGCTCCTGATGTCACTACATTTGTATCTTTTACTATTTCTCAGGCCCCCTCGTAGATAGGATCGATCGGCTGTTCGAAAACCACCTAATTTTTTTACGTTTAAGAGGTAAAACTAGTTCATGCACTCGAATCTAGTACTACTTGGTTCAAACAAGGAAGAAAGGGGGGGGGGTGGGGGGGATTTGTTACCTGAATCTAGGATTTGGTCGAAAGAGGAAATAATGGGGACGAAAAGTAGCAGAGACTGGCCATCCAACTGGTCTCTAGGTCTAATAGGGAAATAAAGGGAAACACAGTACAAACTCAATATAAACCCGATCTATTGGTTGAAAAAGGAAAGAAAGTGGGGACTGGGGGACAAGTCAACAGAGTAAGTCCAGCCCTAGATTTGCTAGCCTCACACAGTATAAGGTGGCTATACCGAACAAAAATTGGACCAACCCAGATATCCTGTTCTGATGTTTGTTGCCCCGAGCCACTCTTATGTAATGCCACTGGTAAAATGTAGCAGTCGCACTGTTAAAAGTAAGGACGCATTAAACCAATGTTGTTTTCAATGTAATGCCTCCAGTAATATGAATCAATGGCACTTCTTTACATGTCCTGCTAAAATTTCCCATTAAGATAAGTTGGTTCTTTTCGTTAGAAATGCAATTGTCCTGGTCCGCCTACTCTCTCGTGCCCAAAGTAATGTCGTATTTAACGGTTGTCATAGTTAATCCTAATGCCCACACTAATATCTAGCAATGCCAGTGCTTTAGAAATTTCTACTGTCCTTGTAGGATTGCCATTCAGTTAAGGAACATGCTTCCTTTCATTTGATGCATGTTTCATCACTTGTTAGTCACCCTCCTTTCCACCTTTTTTGTGCAAACAGAGATATACATTTCACGCTCGATCTTAGTTGAACTGCACAAATGATATCCAAATTATAGTTGGGCATTCCAGGAGCTTCACAACCAACCTTGATATTGCTCAATTTTATTGCAACTAATGAAGAAGAAGCTCTGTGGGTTTCGTTTTCTGATGGAAATGGAACTGGGGTTGGAGCCCTTTTCTTAAAAAAAATTGAAGAAGAAGCTGCTAGCTCACAGGACATTGCTTCATTTTAGGTGAACTGCACCAAAAGTTCCCATGAATTGAATCATCCATGTTGGTGACTGAAAGAGCCAGCTTCAGCATCCCAGTCTAAGCACCCCCGGCCTCCATCCTTGCGACGCATGGTACACCTCGTTTGCCACCTGCTCGACCCTAGTGTCACTGATAAAATGAAGTAATAATACAGTTAAAATAGAGCAAGTGTCATCTCTATCATTTCATTTCCAATGTAGATAAAGAAAGTGCTTCTCTGTTTTAATGTATGTTTCATCAACTAGTCCCATTGTTAATGTTTAAGTGTTTCTGCAAACTGGTGTGCTTAATTTTAGTTGATATGTACAAAAATAGAGATTTGAATGTCTCAAGGCGCCTCCTTGTACTACCGCTGTACACTGATGTTCATCACTGGCAGAAGGTGTATCTGGGAGACTTGGGACGATGTCCAGTATGAGGCGTACCGTATGAGGCGTCGCAGGGCCCATCTCGCCCTCGCAGCATGGCATACTATGATACTATCGCAATATTTTCTTCTATTTATTTTGTGTGTTTCATCAACTAGTGCCACTATAATGTAATCACGCTTTTTCATTATCTATGCAAACAGGGTTATTCAGTTGCATTTTGGTGGAACTGCACAAATGTACGTATGGAACCGGCATATATGCAGAGTGCGAGGTGGTTTTGCAATGGAGAAGATCAGAAGAGGGAGAGGCGAGACAGTGGTTTTGGAATGGAGATGATGGAGAGGAGAGGAGGTGGTTTTGCAATGGAGAAGAGGGAGAGGAGTGTGCGGCAGCGATTTAGGATTGGACGAGAGGGCCGGCGCGCTGTGACTGGATCAAAATCAAAATCAATTTACCCTTCAATTAAGAAAGCGACCCCACATTAACTAGTCTCCCTTTTATTTTGGGTCATAATTGACCATGATTTTCGCACATAAAATATATGTTATACGTTGCAAAAATAATATAATTTGAAAGTACATTCAGATATGAACCAAACGATACAATTTTTGGTGACATGCATTCAAATTTTGCTTGTCAAATACAGTATGTGGTCAAACTTTGACCCAAAATACGCAAAACAACAAAAAATACTTCCAAGACCAGCGCCGCTCTTCCGCTCTTCTCCTCTTAAACTACCGCCGCTCCTCTCCTGTTCCAATCTAAATGCAGCGCCGCTCCTCTCCTCTTCCATTTCAAAACCACCGCCCCTCCTCTCATGTTCCAGTCCAAAAACAGCGTTGAGCGCTGCTCCTCTCCTCTTCCATTCAAAAACCACCACCGACGAGTGAAGGTGCTGTGGAGAAGTAGATCGATGGAGGAGTACAACTGATATGTGAGGATCGCAGACGGTGACCCTGTGAAGCTAGCTAGGATGTTGGAGATGCAGTCTTGGTTTGACAACAAGGACCAACTAGCGGCGACGGCGACATCCATGGCCAAATATCTGCAACAGAGCGAAAAGGCGGCGATACTCCCGGGGGGAGTCGCACCGGAGTACATAGAGCTGCTCCTCTGGGCCATGGAGCAAACAGATTCACTGAATCCGACCGTGAGGGAGCGGTGGTGGGAGTATCGATCCCAGATGGAGCATCCACTAGAGATTGAAGGATCGAGCATCTACAGGGTGCCGTTTGTGAGGGTGTCCTGCCAGAGCGAGCCGGTGGAGTCTTCGTCGATCGAACCCAACTGCAAGAGGAGAAAAGCAGTTGGCCCGACGACGCTTCCCCGCCATCGTCTCCCTCGCCGTTCACATCATCTCACAGGGTGGCTGTCTGCCGCCGAGGAATAGGAGGGGGCTGCCCCCCCAGCCCAATAGTCGGGCAGGTTGTGAATTGTCAGGAGCTTAGGGTTGTCAGTATTTGCAAGTTGTGAATTGTGTTTTGTGTTGTGTATTTTGAGAGTACTTTCAGATATGAATGTCTTTTGAATTTCAGATTTGTAGTATTGAGCATATGAAGTATTTTATGAATTCTAGAGATCTATTTTTAGCACTTAAAAAATGTAGTTTCATAGGAGTATAAAAGTGCAGACAATGTGATTCTCAGAGAAGAAACTGCAAGTTTCAGTTTCAGATAAGAAACTGCAACTTTCAGAGGCAGAGCATTTATATTAACACGGCCTTTTCAAACAGGGTTAACATCATGTTGGAAGTTTTATTCATGGTTGAAAATGGAACTACCAGCCAGTTAACATCATGCTGATCAACATTCATGCATAGCACATCTTCATATGATGCACAGTCAAAATGCCCACACAATATCGAGTGTGCGAAACACAGAGAAAACGAGGGACGAAGTTTTGGCAAGTGTTGGACGTGGTTTTGGGCTGCCCCGTCTAGGCTTTCATTTTTAACATGCGCAGCCCACGACCTCGGATGGGAGGTCCATAGGCCTGTTTGTATTTTCTTAGGGCCGTCATGTATCGACTGGCCTATGGACCTCCCATCCGAGTTTTTATTTTTGGCAGGCCAATTTATGTATTTTTTTGAAGAAAACGCAGAGGTCTGTTCCATTTTTCTATATAAGAATAGGAACGCCAGGTCCAACTTATGTTTCCCTTCTAACTACATTATATATATTTAAATTATTTTATATGTTATTATATATTATTTTTGTTGTCATCATATATTTAACAGATACTTACATACGTAAGAAAACAATATCCCACATCTTATTAACTTATAAAAATAATTTCTTAACAAATAAAATCCTGGATTGTTTTGGCACGAAAATCCTAGTGATTGTGTACAAAAGCTTGGTAAGATTTAAGGACGAATGTAATAATATCACTTATTATTTAAATATATTTATAACAAAATGCGCAGCCCCTTTTTATTTTTTGATAACATTGCTGGCCCAACCCAACATTATAATTAGAATCAGCCCAGCAAAATCGTGTATTTCGAGAAAGTGCAAATGGCTTGTAATTTTTTAGAAAATAAAATAAATAGGCCGCATGGACGCTACATTATTTGTTCACCCAGCCCAGCTAATGGCTATAATTCAAAAAAATCAAATTGACTGTAAATTCTACCGCGCAAAAAAAAAGACTGTAAATTCTGAAAAAATGGGTTGAATACGTGCCATATTTTTGGAGGCTGAAATGTGGGCCAATAGGTCGAAGCCAACGCAAGTCGTTGTCAATTTAGTCAACAAATGATTCTGACATGTTAGCCGTTGGATTTACATCCAACGACCGGCATCCATCTTCAATCTCTCGTCTTCTTCCTCCAGCGCCGTCGCGACCACCTCCCGCCTCCTGCCGCTAGCAGCTCTGCTTAGCACACTTCGCTATGAAGCGCTACTCCACCGTTGGCCAGGCCACCCCTCCACCCCTCCACACCTCCTGTTCTTCTCCACCGACTGCCGAACCACACCGCACTAGAACTAGTTAACCCTCGTACACCTCTTCGTCCGCGACTCTACTCCCGCGTCTTCCCATCTCCGCCTCATTGCTGTCCGGGGCCTTGCCGTCATCCACCACCTTGGATGCGCTTGGCGCGGCGTGGTCAATGTGGTCAACGAATGACACCATCGGAAGTAGACTGTGCGTGGAGAGGCTGACAGCTGGGTCCACGACCGCACACAAGGAAATGCCTCCTTATTACGCGCAAAATAATGATTCCTCCACCTGACATCTGGGACCCACCGGAAGGGCCTCTGTATTTCACGAAAATAACGTGCCCCCCGCTGACATGTCGGACCCACCAGCTATCTTCGCACACAAGGAAGTGCCTCCTTATTACGCACAAAAAAATGAATATTCCCCCTGCCAGCTGGAACCCAGCATAGTGGGAGGCTAACTTGTGGGCCTACCAAGTTGACGGGGACAGAGGGCTTTGTCAACTTAGTCAATATGAACGATTCTAGCTCCTGTTACCGTACGATGTTCATCCAACGGCCGTAGTGCTTCTTCAACCTCTGGTCTTCTTGCTCCAGCCGCCCAAACCAGCATCGGTCGTGCCGCTTGCTCCTGCCTCCCGTGGCCGGTTGTGATGCCGCGGAGGCCTCACCGCCCCTACTACTCCCATCGTTGGCCAGGCCATCCCTCTACTCACCCACACCCCCTGTTATTCTACGGCGACAGCAGCCTCACACCACAGCCGAACTAGTGAACCCTCGTACTCCTCTTCGCGTGGGCATCCATTGCTGCGTCTTCCCCGGCTCCGAGTCATCCCCTTCCTAGTCCTTGCCGTCGTCCAGCGCAGTGGTGCTCTCGGTGCGGCATGGTCAACGTGGTCAAGGAACGACTTCCATCGGACATGGACTGTACGTGGAGAGGCTGATAGCTGGGTCCACGGCCGCAGCAAGGAAGTGCCTCCTTATTACGCGCAAAATAATGATTCCTCCACCTGACAGCAGGGACCCACCGGACGGGCCACCGTATTTCGTAAAAAAAATGTTTCCCCCTGACTGCTAGGACCCACTAGCTACATCTTCGCACGCAAGGAAGTGCGTCCGGGCAAAAAAAATGATTCGCCCCCCTGACTGCTGGGACCCACCAGCTACATCTTCGCACGCAAGGAAGTGCGTCCGGGCAAAAAAAACGATTCGCCCCCCTGACTGCTGGGACCCACCAGCTACATCTTCCCACACAAGGAAGTGCCTGACAGTCGGAACCCACCTGGTCGAAGCGTACGTAGCGTTGTCATTCTGGTCGCGAACGTGTACGTACATATATACTGGTGGATGTACAGGCGCGCACGTGTCATAGTAGAGGCGCGTACGTGTCGTAGTAGAGGCGCGCACGTAGCATGTACACGTATGTACAGCGGCCAGGGTGCAAGAAAGAAAATACGGCCATGTATGTGTACATACGGGCGGGGTCTCGAACGCCTACTCGCGCATACGAACGACTAGAGCTCGTGTACATGGCTGGGTCGGAACGGAGAAACAGCGTCGTCGTCGTGTTCATGGGGAGGCAACGGAATGCGTCGTGTTCATGGGGAGGCAACGGAATGCGTCGTGTTCATCGGGAGGCAACGGAACGCGTGGGAGCCAACCGACTGGGTCGGAACGGAATGCATGGTCGTGTTCATTGGGAGGGCTTGGACGGAACAGGCGATGGAAACGAGGCCTGGCGTACTGCAAAACGGAGGAAACGGACCTCCTACGTTCGGAACGGGGTCCTATTGATCGGGAGGGGTGTGGCGTACCGCAAAATGGAGGAAACGGACCTCCTACGGTCGAAACGGGGGTCTTGTTGATCGGGAGGGGTGTGGCGTACCGCAAAATGGACGAAACGGACTTGTGTTGGAGCGCTACGGTTGAAACGGGGGTCCTGTTCATCGGGAGGGGTGTGGCGTACCACAAAACGGGACTCCACGGGATACTGTTCATCTCCACCGTCGACCTCCTCCAGCCTCCACGGGCTCCTGTTCATCCAGCCTCCACCACGCGCTACTCCACCGGCTACTGTTCAACCACCCCTCCACGGGCACCCCTCCATCGTCTACTGTTCATCCAGCCCTCCACACCACGGGGTCCTGTTCAACCACCCCTCCACGGGCACCCCTCCACCGTCTATTGTTCATCCAGCCCTCCACCACACCATGGGGTCCTGTTCATCCAAAGGAAACGCCACCGCTCACTGTTCATCCAAACCCCCCGCAACGCTCACTGTTCATCCCAGAGGCAGCATCGATCGGCTTCAGTTAGCAGCAGTAGCGAAGGAATCGCTCGATCGGGTTCAGTTAACAGCCATCGATCGATCGCTCGGGTTCAGTAACGTGTAGCCTGCAGTGCAATCGCTCGGGTTCAGTTAGAGCCCAACGCCTCGCTTGGGTTCAGTTAGAGCCAACGCCTCGCACACATGCGTGTACGTGTACGAGAGAAATGCGCATCGCTCGGCCCCCGACCTCCCACCGTAACCGGGAACTCCCCGAAATTTTCCTTGCCCTCGCTTCTACCATGGTTTTTTCCGTCATGGACGGCCCAAAGAATGTCATGCAGCTGCGTCTCCGGCCCGCCCAGGACGAAAAGCCCATTTTCTGTCATGATTTTTTGTCATAGAAGTAGGAGCCCACCACATCTATGATGATACCGGGTTTTGTCACAATTATCGTCATAGAAGTGTCATATGTATGAGAGGAAAAAAATTTGTTCGGCCCAATATGTCACGGATGTGTCTTTTTTTGTAGTGTGAAGTTTTCAAGTTTTGGGTAAAGATTTGATGGATTATGGAACAAAGAGTGGCAAGAGCCTAAGCTTGGGGATGCCCATGGCACCCCAAGGTAAAATTCAAGGACACCAAAAAGCCTAAGCTTGGGGATGCCCCGGAAGGCATCCCCTCTTTCGTCTTCGTCTATCGGTAACTTTACTTGGAGCTATATTTTTATTCACCACATGATATGTGTTTTGCTTGGAGCGTCTTGTATGATTCGAGTCTTTGATTTTTAGTCTACCACAATCATCCTTGCTGTACACACCTTTTGAGAGAGACTCACATGATTCGAAATTTATTAGAATACTCTATGTGTTTCACTTATATCTTTTGAGCTATATAGTTTTTGCTCTAGTGCTTCACTTATATCTTTTAGAGCACGGTGGTGGATTTGTTTTATAGAAACTATTGTTCTCTCATGCTTCACTTATATTATTTTGAGAGTCCTTTAGAACAACATGGCAATAATAAAACTTTCATATAAGTGCATTGAATACTATGAGAAGTTTGATACTTGATAATTGTTTTGAGATATGGAGATGGTGATATTAGAGTCATGCTAGTTGAGTAGTTGTGAATTTGAGAAATACTTGTGTTGAAGTTTGTGATTCCCGTAGCATGCACGTATGGTGAACCGTTATGTGATGAAGTCGGAGCATGATTTATTTATTGATTGTCTTACTTATGAGTGGCGGTCGAGGACGAGCGATGGTCTTTTCCTACCAATCTATCCCCCTAGGAGCATCCGCGTAATACTTTGTTTCGATAACTAATATACTTTTGCAATAAGTATGTGAGTTTTTTATGACTAATGTTGAGTCCATGGATTATACGCACTCTCGCCCTTCCACCATTGCTAGCCTCTCTAGTATCGCGCAACTTTCGCCGGTACCATAAACCCACCATATACCTTCCTCAAAACAGACACCATACCTACCTATTATGGCATTCCCATAGCCATTCCGAGACATATTTCCATGCAACTTTCCATCATTCCGTTATTATGACACGCTTCATCATTGTCATATTGCTTGCATGATCATTAGTTGACATCGTATTTGTGGCAAAGCCACCGTTCATAATTCTTCATACATGTCACTCATGCATCATTGCACATCCCGGTACACCACCGGAGGCATTCACATAGAGTCATATTTTGTTCTAAGTATTGAGTTGTAATTCTTGAGTTGTAAGTAAATAAAGTGTGATGATCATCATTATTAGAGCATTGTCCCAAGTGAGCAAAGGATGATGGAGACTATGATTCCCCCACAAGTCGGGATGAGACTCCGGACTAAAAAAATAGAAAGGCCATAAAAAAGGGAGGCCCAAAAAAATGAGAGAAAAAGAGAGAAGGGACAATGTTACTATCCTTTTTCCACACTTGTGCTTCAAAGTAGAACCATGTTCTTCATATAGAGAGTCTCCTATGATATCACTTTCATATACTAGTGGGAATTTTTCATTATAGAACTTGGCTTGTATATTCCAATGATGGGCTTCCTCAAAATGCCCTAGGTATTCGAGAGCAAGCAAGTTGGATGCACACCCACTTAGTTTCTTTTGTTGAGCTTTCATATACTTATAGCTCTAGTGCATCAGTTGCATGGCAATCCCTACTCACTCACATTGATATCTATTAATGGTCATCTCCATAGCCCGTTGATACGCCTAGTCGATGTGAGACTATCTTCTCCTTTTTGTCTTCTCCACAACCACCATTCTATTCCACCATAGTGCTATATCCATGGCTCACGCTCATATATTGCGTGAAGATTGAAAAAGTTTGAGAACATCAAAAGTATGAAACAATTGCTTGGCTTGTCATCGGGGTTTTGCATGATTTAAATACTTTGTGTGGTGAAGATAGAACATAGCCAGACTATATGATTATGTAGGGATAACTTTCTTTGGCCATGTTATTTTGAGAAGACATAATTGTTTAGTTAGTGTGCTTGAAGCATTATTATTTTTATGTCAATATTAAACTTTTATCTTGAATCTATCGGGTCTGAACATTCATGCCACAATAAAGAAAAATTACATTGAGAAATATGTTAGAAAGCATTCCACATCAAAAATTCTTCTTTTATCATTTACCTACTCGAGGACGAGCAGGAATTAAGCTTGGGGATGCTTGATATGTGTCCAACGTATCTATAATTTTTGATTGCTCCATGCTATTATATTATCTATTTTGGATGTTAATGGGCTTTATTTTACACTTTTATATCATTTTTGGGACTAACCTACTAACCGGAGGACCGGCCCAAATTGTTGTTTTTGCCTATTTTAGGGTTTCGAAGAAAAGGAATATCAAACGGAGTCGAAATAGAATGAAACCTACGGGAACATGATTTTCTCAACAAACGTGATCTAGGAGACTTGGAGTGGCCCTCAAGAAACAAGGGAGCAAGGCACGAGGCAAGGGGCGCGCCTACCCCCCTGGGCGCGCCCTCCACCCTCGTGGGCCCTCCGTTGATCCACCGACGTACTTCTTCCTCCTATATATATCCACGTACCCCCAAACATCCAAGAGCACCACGAAAACCTAATTCCACCGCCGCAACCTTCTGTACTCGAGAGATCCCATCTCGGGGCCTTTTTCGGAGCTCCGCCAAAGGGGGCATTGATCACGGAGGGCCTCTACATCAACTCCATGGCCTCTCCGGTGATGTGTGAGTAGTTTACTTCAGACCTACGGGTCCATAGTTATTAGCTAGATGGCTTATTCTCTCTCTTTGGATCTCAATACAAAGTTCTCCTCGATCTTCTTGGAGATCTATTCGATGTAATCTTATTTTGCGGTGTGCTTGTCGAGATCCGATGAATTGTGGGTATATGATCCAGATTATCTATGAACAATATTTGATTCTCCTCTGAATTCTTTTATGCATGATTGGTTTATCTTTGCAAGTCTCTTCGAATTATCAGTTTAGTTTGGCCTGCTAGATTGATCTTTCTTGCAATGGGAGAAGTGCTTAGCTTTGGGTTCAATCTTGCGGTGCTCGATCCCAGTGACAGAAAGGGAACCGACAGGTATTGTATTGTTGCCATCGAGGATAAGAAGATGGGGTTTATATCATATTGCATGAGTTTATCCCTCTACATCATGTCATCTTCCTTAAAGCATTACTCTGTTCTTATGAACTTAATACTCTAGATGCATGCTGGATAGTGATCAATGTGTGGAGTAATAGTAGTAGATGCAGAATCGTTTCGGTCTACTTGTCTCGGACATGATGCCTATATACAGGATCATACCTAGATTTTCTCATAACTATGCTCAATTCTATCAATTTCTCGACAGTAATACGTTCACCCACCGTAATACTTATGCTCTTGAGAGAAGCCACTAGTGAAACCTATGGCCCCCGGGTCTATCTTTCATCATATTAATCTTCCAATACTTAGTTATTTCCTTTGCTGTTTATTTTACTTTGCATCTTTATTTCTCTTTATCATAAAAATACCAAAAATATTACCTTATCATATCTATCAGATCTCACTCTCGTAAGTGACCGAAAAGGGCTTGACAACCCCTTTATTGCGTTGGTTGCGAGGTTCTTATTTGTTTGTGTAGGTGCGTGGGACTTGAGCGTGATCTCCTACTAGATTGATACCTTGGTTCTCAAAAACTAAGGGAAATACTTACGCTACTTTGCTGCATCACCCTTTCCTCTTCAAGGGAAAACCAACGCAGTGCTCAAGAGGTAGCAATGATTTGTTCGACCAGCTGCAAGGAGCTAAAGTGTTTTCAAAGATTGATTTGCGATCAGGATACCATCAGCTGAAGATCCAAGAAAAGGATATACCTAAGACAGCTTTCACCATAAGGTATGAGCTATATGAGTATACGGTTATGTCGTTCAGATTGACCAACGCCCCTGCCTATTTCATGAGTATGATGAATAATGTGTTTATGGAGTTCTTGGATAAGTTTTTTGTGGTGTTCATTGATGATATATTAGTATACTCGAAGAATGAAGAAGAACACAAGGAACATTTGCATTTGGTTATTGAGAAGCTCAGGGAACATCAGTGATATGCCAAGTTCAGCAAATGTGAATTTTGGTCGAAGGAGGTTGGATTGCTTGGACATGTTATATCAGGAGAAGGTATAGCAGTGGATCCTACCAAGGTTCAGTTAGTCACTGAGTGGTTGGCATCCACTTCAGTTGGAGAGATCCACAGTTTTCTTGGACTCGCGGGATACTACCGGAGATTTATTGAGAATTTCTCCAAGATTGCGAGGAAGAGTTGTTTCATATGCCTCATGGCAACTTCGACCGCATGAGTTAAATTATGCCACGCATGATTTGGAGTTAGGAGCTGTAGTACATGCGCTCAAGACCTGGAGACATTTTCTTATCGGTAACTATTGCGATGTGTACACGGATCACAAAGAGTTTGAAGTACATTTTTACTTAGAAGGAGTTGAACCTCGGGCAGAGGAGATGGTTGGAGCTCATAAAGGATTATGATATAAAGTTGCACTATCATCCAGGCAAGGCCAATGTCATAGCAGACACTTTGAGCCGGAAGAGTTATGTTCAATACCCTCGTAAGCGGAGGTATGCCAAAGGAGTTGGTAGAAGATCTCAGGGAGCTACGGGAGATAGTTCCTAAAGGTTTTGTTGCAGCATTAGAGGTTCAATCAACATTATTGGAAAAGATTCGAGAAGCTTAGAAGGATGACAAAGAAATTGCCGAAATAAAGGAGAAGATGAGTGAAGGAAAAGCCAATGGTTTTCGTGAGGATGAGCATGACACCTTGTGGTTTGAGGACCGTGTATATGTGCCCAATAATGCAGAGATCGGGAAGTTGATACTACAGGAAGCTCATGACTCGCCATACTCGATACACCCCGGAAACACCAAGATGTATTTGGATTTGAAGGAGCGTTTCTGGTGGACCGGAATGAAGAAGGATATTGCCGAGTATGTAGCGGTATGTGATGTATGTCAGAGAGTGAAGGCAGAACATCAGAAACCAGGAGGATTACTGCAGCCTATGCCGATTCCCGAATGGAAGTGGGATAAGCTTGGCATGGATTTTATCACCGGATTACCCAGGACCCGATTGGGATATGATTCTATCTGGGTAGTAGTGGATCGCCTGACCAAAGTAGCTCACTTTATCCTAGTGAAAACCACCTATACAAGTGCGAAGTTGGCCAAGATATATATGACCAGGATCGTATGTCTACATGGAGTTCCGAGGACCATCGTATCAGATAGGGGAACACAGTTTACTTCGAAGTTTTGGCACCAACTGCACCAGACTTTGGGAACCAGGCTGGAGTTCAGTACAACTTTTCACCCGCAGACAGATGGACAGACTGAGAGAGTCAATCAGATTCTGGAGGACATGTTGAGAGCTTGTGCGCTAGACTATGGATCTAGTTGGGATGACAACTTGCCCTACGCGGAGTTCTCTTACAACAATAGCTACCAGGCCAGTTTGAAGATGGCACCATTTGAAGCCCTGTATGGAAGAAGATGCTGAACACCGTTGATGTGGGATGAAGTTGGAGACCGCCACTTGTTTGGACCGGATTTGATTAAGGAGTCTAAAGAGAAGTTTAAGCTGATTCGAGATAGACTGAAGGTAGCTCAGTCCAGACAGAAGAGTTATGCAGACTCGAAACGCAAGGAGGTAGTCTATGAAATCGGAGATAGAGCATATCTGCGAGTGTCCCCTCTTCGAGGGGTTAAGCGTTTTGGAGTTAAGGGAAAGTTAGCCCCGAGATTTGTAGGACTGTACCGTGTTTTGGAACGCATGGGAGAGGTTGCCTACAAGTTGGAGTTACCTGAAGGATTGTTAGGAGTTCATGATGTGTTTCACGTTTCCCAGTTGAAGAAGTGCCATGCCAAGATGGCCGATATTCCTCTGAGAGATACAGTGCCCCTGGAAGCAATACAGTTGGATAATGATTTGACGTATGAGGAGAAACCTGTCAAGATTCTTGAGTTTGCCAGTCGAGTTACTCGCAGCAAGGTTATCAAGTTTTGCAAATTTCAGTGGAGCCACCATACCGAGGATGAAGCCATCTGGGAACGAGAGGATGATCTATGCAAAGACCACCCACGCCTATTCTCTAGCCAACCTGAATCTCGAGGACGAGATTCATCTTAAGGGGGTAGGTTTGTAACATCCCAAATTTTCAATTTGGAATGTTATACATAGGTCATTCATGCATATCATATTTTTACTGCATTTCATTTCTCGATCCTTCAAATTCTAAGCAACTCAAGGACCCACGGAGAGAGTTGGGGATTTCACGTTTTTCATATTTGAATTTTATCAAATATTGAAACAAGGATCATTTTGGTTTTAATGATTTTCTCTCCGAAAATATTTCATATCAAAAAAATGAGAGGAGATAATATGACTTCTCCAAAATAAATGAAATATTGGAGGAAAAATATTAAAATCAAATAAATGATTTTTATTTGGTTTTTACTGCAATTTTATTTGAATTAGGAAAAATACTCGTTTTTCAAAATTGCATTAGAGGCCCAAATAAATGTTCTTGTCTGGCATATTTTTAGAGGACGGGGAAAATTATTTTGGGATTTTTGGAGTCCGTTTAGTATTTCTTTTCTTCATTTTTCTGCGCGTCGGGATATTTTTTTTAAAAAAGAAGGTTACCGCAGACGTTTTAACGAACGCCTTTCATCCGTTAGCTGCAGACAGCGAACGTTCGTTTGTTAGCCTGTTCGTCAGTTTTTCTTTTTCCAGGGTTTTCCGCGATTATTTCCGATCGTGATTTCTGCCCTGATTTTCATTTTAGTTTATCTTTTCGCTCGTTTATCGGAATCAGGCAATTCAAGCGCCTAGATCTTCGTCTTGAAGCCCTCTTTCTGTTTAACCAACTTGAACATGATTTTGATACCACAAAATTTGACTTTAGTCTAGATTAGTAATCGGATCTTGTTTCTTTCGCAGTTTGAGTTTCGTTGCTCCGTTTGATTTGATTCTTTTTGCAAACCGGAGTTCTTCAGTTGAACTTTCTGGTTATATCTTCTTAGTTGAGATTTACCTGTGCATCTTTGCTTGATTGCTTATGTATGCTACTATTTGTTTGTGATAGAATTCTCGGAGTGCGAAGCGTGCTACTACGCGTCGCTAGGTTTTGCAGATCGTCAGCAAGGCAAGTAACACATTGATCATACCTTTTCCATACCCAGTTTTTATGCATTAGATACAACCTTCACACATTGCATGAGTAGGATCTCTTAACATGTGCGTTTGGGAAGTAGTTGCTGAGGTAGAACCTATTACCTGTTTATTTTCAAACCCTTGGGAGTTACTTCTACGTTATGCTTATATTGCTATGCTATGCTCGTAGACGTGGATTGGGTTTGAGTGTTGTTAATTAATGGTTCAACTTAAGGTGGCAACTTTACTACACATCTGGGTGGATTGCTTGTGGGCACCTGGAGAATCCAGTGTTGTCCTAGGATATCCCGGAGTATCCGTGTGATCATCCTACGGTCCGCCACCCAGGCTCAAAGGGATCATAAGATTATTCATGCTAGAAACTTTCGTGTGCAGCCACAAGCCATTATGGGCTCTGGCATAGTTGAGTATGTTATGTGACCTCTTTCAGTGGTGGGCTAGTAGATGTAGAGGGAAAGTAGGTGTAACTGTCCACCCAGAGTAAAGAGCTAATGCTTCTGAAAGACCGTGTCTCGGTCATCCGTTTCTCAAACACCAGGTAGTGCGAGAAATCGAACGGAGGAGATCGAGGCTTGTGGGGAAAAGTGCGCAAACCTCTGCAGAGTGTATAAACTAATCATGGTTAGCCGTGTCCCCGGTTATGGACAATTTTGAGTATCTGGTACTTGAGTTATTGATTTGATCTCATCACTCTAAATTAATTTGTTGGGTTAAATGATTACTTTAATTGGGATTGAGTTGGAGGAACCTTCTCAATGATGTTTCAACCACCATGATAGTTAAATAAAATGTATTCCTTTGTTGTAGGAAAAAATTGGCTTTTCGCAAAAACAATATAACCATAGATCCTCCACCAGCCATATATGCATGTATTGATAGCATTTATCTGTTCATTGCTCTTTGGTGTTATATTAGCAGCATATTCCATGTGCTGACCCGTTTTCGGGCTGCAACGTATCATGTTGCAGACTTTTCATACGGGGAGTAAGGTGCGCTAGGTCGTTTGTCATGCACTCAGCTATGCCGTTGGAGTTGATGGACTCGCTTTATCTTCCAAGCCTTCCGCTGTTATCTTATTTAGATGGCCTTAAGCCATATTTATTGTAATAACTTCTCTTTGGAGACATTCAATGTAATAAGTGTGTGATTGCTACTTTGTTATAAATCCTTCGAGTACTGTGTGTGTCAGCATTACTGATCCAGGGATGACACTGAAGCATAGAGACTTGACCGTCTGAGGTCGGGTCGCTACAGCAATGCCTCACACACACGCGCGTACGTATGAGAGAAACGTGCATCGCTCGGCCCCCGACCACCCACCGTAACCGGGAACTCCCCCGATATTTTCCTCGCCCTCGCTTCTACCACGGTTTTCTACTTCATGGACGGCCCAAAGAATGTCATGCAGCTGCGTCTCCGGCCCGCCCAGGACGAAAAGCCCATTTTCTGTCATGATTTTTTGTCATAGAAGTAGGAGCCCACCACATCTATGATGATACCGGGTTTTGTCACTATCATCATAATAGAAGTGTCATAAGCATGATAGAAAAAATTCGTTCGGCCCAAAATGTCACAGAGTGTCTTTTTTGTAGTGTAAGTGGGTGTGCATCCAACTTGCTTGCTCATGAAGACCTAGGGCATTTTGAGGAAGCCCATTATTGGAATATACAAGCCAAGTTCTATAACGAAAATTCCCACTAGTATATGAAAGTGACAAAATAAGAGACTCTCTATCATGAAGATCGTGGTGCTACTTTGAAGCACAAGTGTGGTAAAAGGATAGTAGCATTGCCCCTTATCTATTTTCTCTCATTTTTTTGGCCTTTATATTTTTTATCACATGGGAGAATGCTCTAATAATGATGATCATCACACTTCTGTTTATTTACAACTCAAGGATTGCAACTCGATACTTAGAACAAAATATGACTCTATAGAGTGCCTCCGGTGGTGTACCGGGATGTGCAATGAATCAAGAGTGACACGTATGAAAAAATATGAATGGTGGCTTTGCACAAATACAATGTCAACTACATGATCATGCAAGGCAATATGACAATGATGGAGCATGTCATAACAGACGGAACGATGGAAAGTTGCATGGCAATATATCTCGGAATGGCTATGGAAATACCATAATAGATAGGTATGGTGGCTGTTTTGAGGAAGATATAAGGAGGTTTATGTGTGACAGAGCATATCATATCACGGGGGTTGGATGCACCGGCGAAGTTTGCACCAACTCTTAAGGTGAGAAAGGGCAATGCACGGTACCGAAGAGGCTAGCAATGATGGAAGGGTGAGAGTGTGTATAATCCATGGACTCAACATTAGTCATAAAGAACTCACATACTTATTGCAAAAATCTACAAGTCATCAAAAACCAAGCACTACGCGCATGCTCCTAGGGGATAGATTGGTAGGAAAAGACCATCGCTCGTCCCCGACCGCCACTCATAAGGATGACAATCAAATAACACCTCATGTTTCAAATTTGTCACACAATGGTTACCATACGTGCATGCTACGGGACTTGCAAACCTCAACACAAGTATTTCTCAATTTCACAACTACTCAACTAGAAAAACTCTAATATCACCATCTTCATATCTCAAAATAATCAACAAGTATCAAACTTGTCTTAGTATTCAATGCACTTTTATGAAAGTTTTTATTATACCCTTCTTGGATGCCTATCATATTAGGACTAATTTTATAACCAAAGCAAATTACCATGTTGTTCTAAAAGACTCTCGAAATAATATAAGTGAAGCATGAGAGATCAATAATTTCTATAAATTAAAACCACCACCGTGCTCTAAAAGATATAAGTGAAGCACTAGAGCAAGAATATCTAGCTCAAAAGATATAAGTGAAGCACATAGAGTATTCTAATGCTGGGTTTATGGTACCGGCGGAAGTTGCGCGGTACTAGAGAGGCTAGCAACGGTGGAAGGGTGAGAGTGCGTACAATCCATGGACTCAACATTAGTCATAAAGAATTCACATACTTATTGCAAAAATCTACAAGTCATCAAGACTAAGCACTACACGCATGTTCCTAGAGGGGTAGATTGGTAGGAAAAGACCATCGCTCGTCCCCGACCGCCACTCATAAGGAAGACAATCAAACAAACACCTCATGCTTCAAATTTATTACACAATGGTTACCATACGTGCATGCTACGGGACTTGCAAACCTCAACACAAGTATCTCTCAAATTCACAACTACTCCACTAGCATGACTCTAATATCACCATCTTCATATCTAAAAACAATCATAAAGAATCAAACTTCTCATAGTATTCAATGCACTTTATATGAAGTAATATAAGTGAAGCATGAGATTTCATCTATTTCTTTAAAATAAAACCACCGCTGTGCTCTAAAAGATATAAGTGAAGCACTAGAGCAAACGACAAACTACTCCCAAAGATATAAGTGAAGATCAATGAGTAGTCGAATAATTATGCAACTATGTGAAGACTCTCTAACATTTAAGAATTTCAGATCTTGGGATATTATTCAAACAGAAAGAAAAACAAAATAAAATAAAATGACGCTCCAAGCAAAACACATATCATGTGGTGGATAAAAATATAGCTCCAAGTAAAGTTACCGATGAATGAAGATGAAAGAGGGGATGCCTTCCGGGGCATCCCCAAGCTTAGGCTCTTGATTGTCCTTGAATATTACCTTGGGGTTCCTTGGGAATCCCCAAGATTACGCTCTTGCCACTCCTTATTCCATAGTCCATCGAATCTTTACCCAAAACATGAAAACTTCACAACACAAAACTCAACAGAAAACTCGTAAGCTCTGTTAGTATAAGGAAATAAAATCACCACTTTCGGTACTGTTGTGAACTTATTCTTTATTTATATCGGTGTAATATCTACTGTATTCCAACTTATATATGGTTCATACCCTCCGTTACTACTCATAGATTCATCAAAATAAGCAGATTCATCAAAATAAGCAAAGAACACACGAAAAACAGAATCTGTCAAAAACAGAATAGTCTGTAGTAATCTGTAACTCTCGAATACTTATGTAACTCCAAAAATCCTGAGAAATTAGGAAGTCCTAGGCAATTTGCTTACTTCAGAAAGAATTAGTATTTTATCACGCTTCTGTTAAAAATGAGAATTGTTTTTTTGAGCGCAAAAGTTTCAGTTTTTAGCAAGATCAAACAACTATTGTCCAAGAAGATTCTAAAGGCTTTACTTGGCACAAACACTAATTAAAACATTAAAAACACAACCATAACAGTAGCATAATTGTGCTAACACACAAGAACAGAAAGTAAAAAGCAAAAATAAATTTATTCATTGGGTTGCCTCCCAACAAGCACTATAGTTTTACGCCCTTAGCTAGGCATGACGATTTCAATGATGCTCGCATAAAAGATAATAATTGAAACATAAAGATAGCATCATGAAGAATATATATAGCACATTTAAGCCTAACCCACTTCCTATGGACAGGGATTTTGTGAGCAAACAATTTATGAGAACAAGAATCAACTGGCATAGGAAAGCAAAACAAGCATAACTTCAAGATTTTAAGCACATAGAGAGGAAACTTGATATTATTGAAATTCCTACAAGCATATATTCCTCCCTCATAATAATTTTCAGTAGCATCATGAATGAATTCAACAATATAACCATCACATAAAGCATTCTTTTCATGATTTACAAGCATAGAATTTTTATTACTCTCCACATAAGCAGATTTCTTCTCATGAATAGTAGTGGGAGCAAACTCAACAAAATAACTATCATGTGAGGCATAATCCAATTGAAAATTAAAATCAGGATAACAAGTTTCATGGTTATCATTGTTCTTTATAGCATACATGTCATCACAATAATCATCATAGATAGGAGGCATGCTTTCATCATAATAAATTTGCACATCAAAACTTGGTGAATAAAAATATCATCTTCATCAAACATAGCATCCCCAAGCTTGTGGCTTTGCATATCATTAGCATCATGGATATTCAAAGAATTCATACCAACAACATTACAATCATGCTCATCATTCAAATATTTAGTGCCAAACATTTTAATGCATTCTTCTTCTAACACTTTGGCACAATTATCGGAATCCTTATTTTCACAAAAGACATTAAAAAGATGAAGCATATGAGGCAACCTTAATTCCAATTTTTCGTAGTTTTCTTTCATAGACTAAACTAGTGATAAAACAAGAAACTAAAAGATTCGATTGCAAGATCTAAAGATGTACCTTCAAGCACTAACCTCCTCGGCAACGGTGCCAGAAAAGAGCTTGATGTCACTACACAACCTTCTTCTTGTAGACGTTGTTGGGCCTCCAAGTGCAGAGGTTTGTAGGGCAGTAGAAAATTTCCCTCAAGTGGATGACCTAAGGTTTATCAATTCGTGGGAGGCGTAGGATGAAGATGGTCTCTCTCAAACAAACCTGCAACCAAATAGCAAAGAGTCTCTTGTGTCTCCAACACACCCAATACAATGGTAAATTGTATAGGTGCACTAGTTCAGCGAAGAGATGGTAATACAAGTGCAATATGGATGCTAGATATAGGTTTTTGTGATCTGAAAATATAAAAACAGCAAGGTAACTAATGATAAAAGTGAGCACAAATGGTATTGCAATGCGTTGAAACAAGGTGTAGGGTTCATACTTTCACTAGTGCAAGTTCTCTCAACAAGGATAACATAATTAGATCATATAAAAATCCCTAAACATGCAACAAAGAGTCACTCCAAAGTCACTAATAGCGGAGAACAAACGAAGAGATTATTGTAGGGTACGAAACCACCTCAAAGTTATTCTTTCCAATCAATCCATTGGGCTATTCCTATAAGTGTCACAAACATCCCTAGAGTTCATAGTAAAATAACACCTTAAGACACAAATCAACCAAAACCCTAATGTCACCTAGATACTCCAATGTCACCTCAAGTATCCGCGGATATGATTATACGATATGCATCACACAATCTCAGATTCATCTATTTAAACCAACAGAAAGAACTTCAAAGAGTGCCCCAAAGTTTCTACCGGAGAGTCAAGACAAAAACGTGTGCCAACCCCTATGCATAAGTTCACAAGGTCACAGAACTCGCAAGCTGATCACCAAAACATACATCAAGTGGATCACGTGAATATCCCATTGTCACCACAGATAAGCACATGCAAGACATACATCAAGTGTTCTCAAATCCTTAAAGACTCAATCCGATAAGATAACTTCAAAGGGAAAACTCGATTCATCACAAGGAGATAGAGGGGGAGAAACATCATAAGATCCAACTATAATAGCAAAGCTCGCGGTACATCAAGATCGTGCCATATCAAGAACACGAGAGAGAGAGAGATCAAACACATAGCTAATGTTACATACCCTCAGCCCCAAGGGTGAACTACTCCCTCCTCGTCATGGAGAGCGCCGGGATGATGAAGATAGCCACCGGTGATGACTCCCCCCTCCGGCAGGGTGCCGGAACAGGGTCCCGATTGGTTTTTGGTGGCTACAGAGGCTTGCGGTGGCGGAACTCCCGATCTAGGTTTCTTTTCGGGGGTTTCTGTATTTATTGGACTTTTTGGCGTCGGTCTCATGTCAGGGGGGTCTCCAAATCATCCACGAGGCAGGGGCGCACCCAGGGGGTAGGGTGCGCCCTCCACCCTCATGGACGGCTCGGGACTCTTCTGGCCTAACTATTTTACTCCGGGGGCTTCTTTTGGTCCATAAAAATCATCAAAAATTGGCATGGCATTTGGACTCCGTTTGGTATTCCTTTTCTGTAGAACTCAAAAACAAGGGGAAAATAGAAACTGGCACTGAGCTCTAGGTTAATAGGTTAGTCCCAAAAATCATATAAAATAGCATATAAATGCATATAAAACATCCAACACAGATATATAATAGCATGGAACAATCAAAAATTATAGATACGTTGGAGACGTATCAACAGTCACTCGCTAAGGAACTTGAGTACTTTAAGTGTGTGTTGCGGAAAAATTTGTTGTTGGGACCATCATTGCCAAGCTTCCACCTTCCTGGAACAATTTTGCAACTTCTCTGAAAAACAAGAGACATGAGTTTTCCGTTTCGGATCTCATTAGCACTCTTGATTTTGAAGATAAGGCGAGAGCAAAAGACACATGTGCTCGGGTCACTGAGGGAGCTTCTAGTGCCCACATGGTACACGAGAAGAACTTCCAAACCAACCAGCCCTAAAACAACAAGAACAAATCTCAGGGGAAAGGCAAGTTTTATGCAAAGAACAAGCCGTCACATTCTACCAACTTCAAGAAGAATTCTCATAACAGGAAGGGACACAAACCTCAATTTTGGTAGCACCGCACAAAATTATAGGGCTGCATCTACCTGCTGTCAGCTAACCTCATGGTGCTCCAGGTATTCCAACATTCGTAACTAGGTACAATGACCACCGCAAGATGAAATAAGCTTATTCATACATTGACTTTCTGATTGATGTGCGGAACGATCCTGTCATGTGTAGAGGAGCAAACAAGCAGTGCAGCCGAAGGTGGAAATCAACAAAGGACTTAT
This sequence comes from Triticum urartu, assembly GCF_003073215.2. Taxonomy (NCBI): domain Eukaryota; kingdom Viridiplantae; phylum Streptophyta; class Magnoliopsida; order Poales; family Poaceae; genus Triticum; species Triticum urartu. Next base: position 333,096,828 of record NC_053022.1, read on the forward strand.
GAAATTATATATAATCTTCCTTAGGCATGTCAGTATCCCCTTCGTCCAGATGATCGTGTTTTGTCATGCCGAGCTATTGATATTGGCTACTATTTTGCAACACCGTTTAAGTATAACTATTGTTTTCCTATCTTTTCAGATTCAGTACAATGAAGATGATTTCAGGGGAACTGCACAATATGGACAAATGTTGAGTCATCTCTATTGCCTCATGTGTTTGCTGCAAATGTGTCAGCATCAATTGCAAGATGAGGCAGCTAGGTAGCTGTGGAGTTGCCAACATGCTCAAAGTGCTCGCAACATTGAGAAGAAACAAGCATGCCCAGGAAATTAATCCGTGTGCAGGGAGGCCCTTTGCTCAGAGAAGCATCGACCGATTTTCTTTATTTCCACACCTTCTCACGGCTTTGTATCGGTTATAGTATGGTGAATCATTGAGATGCATAAACATGCTGAACTTTTGTTCTTCTAAATGTTAGTATGCATACCATATCTTCTGAAGCTTAGTTCAATGTGAATGTTGACTAGCCTGTGAACCTTCACAATCAAGTAAGTATATTGTAGGCCTTTTATTTGACACCTCACTTTGCCGCGCTACGCGACCAATGTGAGTGTCTGCATCCAGTACCACATCCTCTAATTTGGTGGATGACAAGTTGAAAAAGGTTACCAATGAGTAGCCATAAGCTGGAGGCGTCTTTTTTTTCTTTCGAATGGGCAATAAGCTGGAGAGTGTCTCGGGCTGCCTCTAGCACAAGGCCCTCCAGTATGAAACACAGGCAACTGACTGGGCCGATACAAAAGCCTATCCATCTTAAAGCCCATTTGTTTTTGTTTTTTGCGAGGAGAAGCCCATATTTCTTGAAGAGGGGGCGATCCCAGAAAAAACCCTCCTTCCTCCTCGCTTCCACTAATACTGCAGCTCGCTCTCCTGCTTCCGTCTCCCCCAGTTCCCCTCGCTCCCCATCTTCCTCACTCGTCCAGAAAACCCCAGCCCTCCTTCTTCCCCACTCGCACTGCCACTAGGCTCATCTCTAGCTACTCTGCTCAAACCCATGAGCTCAGTGCAATGCCCGCAAGGAAAATGGAGTCGGCTGGCCCCAGCGCCAAGAAGATGAGGGTCCCGCCAGCGGCGACGCCGGCTGTAGATCCCGCACCCGGTAGCGCGGGGAGAAGCGGCGAGCCCCCCCCCCCACCCGAATCTGAGAAACCGGTAGAATCTCCAGTGGACCGCATCAGCGATCTCCCGGACGTCATCCTCGAGGAGATCATCTCGCTTCTCCCCACCAAGGATTGCTGCCGCACACAAGTCCTCTCAACTCGGTGGCGCCCGATATGGCGCACCGCGCCCCTCAATCTCATCTGTCGTCAGATTTCTGTCCTTCCTGAATTTGATCTCCTCAGAGCCTTCGTCTCCTCTCACCAGGGCCCTGTTCAATGCCTCTGCATCCCGACACGCTGCCTGCTGTCCATACCCTGCACGGTGGACGCTTGGGTGACATCCCCTGAATTCGGAAAACTCCAGCAGTTTGAATTCTACCATTACCATGAAATTTTCATACCACGAACACAACAAGGATTTGTGCCCACACCACCATTGTCCATCTCGTGGTTTTCCTCCTCTCTCCACAACGCCACCTTCGCCCGGTGCCATCTACCACACGATCTGGTACAAAATTCTTCGACTCCCACTGCTAAAAAAACTTTCGCTTGTGGTGGTTTATCTGTCGGAGGCCTCACTGCACAGCATCATCCACTCTAGTTGCCCTACCCTGGAGCACTTGCTGATTGTTTTCAGAATAGAAATCCCTATCAATTGTCTCCAAATAAAGTCACCTCACCTTAAAAGAATTGGAATTTGTTTTGAAGGACAGCAGCTCATCATCGAAGATGCCCCTTCACTTCAAAGGTTGCTCCTTGATGATTGTTATAAACCTTCGCAAATAATTGTCGTCTCTGCGCCCAAACTAGAGACCTTGGGTGTAATTCGTGATTCGTTTAATGATCACAGGAAGTTGGTGTTTGGCTCCTCACTTTTTCAGGTACCGTATATTATCATCTACACATTTGTAATCATAAGCTGCATTTTTCATTTGTGCGCATATGTTTTATATCATATTGGAGTACACTTTGGGTACTAATATTATGTTATATGCTCAATGAAGAGTTCATCCATGGATAGCTTATCAATGCTACTGGATTCTGTCAAGATCTTATATATCGGAATGTTTAGTTTTGATCTGAACATAATTATTGGCTTGCTGCGATGCTTTCAATCTCTGGAGAATTTATATATAAAGGTGATGATTTCATGCACATTGAAAGCCCATATATATATTACTAGAATTAACTGTTCAGTTGTCGCTCTTTCGACATACTCTTTTTTCAGACCTTAACCATTTTCAATCTTCATGTCTACTTAGGCAGTGCTAACACATGGAGAAAAACATATAACCAATCGGTGGCGTAATAAGCACCAGGATTTTCTCAGTTCTCATGACATTGATTTGAGGACAATAACGATGGATGGATATGCATCCAACCAGGCAAACAAAAGATTTGTCACATTCTTCCTATTGAATGCGAGGTTACTATTGTCCATGAGGCTTAAGTTTTTCATAAAGAGATTTATCACGGACGAACATGTTGAACAGCAAAAAAAGAAGTTTCAGGTGGACAAATGGGCTTCTGGACATGCTCGGCTTCTATTTACAACAACTTGTAGTCATCCTCCAATATTTTTTTTGCACATGATGTTGATTTTCTGGATCAGACCGATCCATTTGTTTGTGACTACAAAAAAGAGTGGTTGGGTTAGGTGTTATTGCCGTGTTCAATCTGGGTCTTGTCTAAATTTGATGAACAATTAATCCTTGGGCTTTTTGTACTGTTTGTAAGCTTCAGTTACATGTTGTTGCCCTCGTACTCCCATCCACCTGCCACTATAGTGCCGCACCTTCCACTGCTCCAGTTTGTTCCCGTCCGAGGCCTCACCGTCGTTCTCCGCCTTGGTTCGCTCGCTGTGCCCGCCGCCGTCTGGCGTTGTCAACATGGTCAACAATCGAGAGGAATCAGGAGATGATTGTACGTGGAGAAGCTAATAGTAGGGACCCACCATGTTCATTGCATTACGCAAGCAGGTGCCTCGTTATTACTCCTACAAGCCAAAAAAATACTTCCTCCTAATTGTTTGACAACTAGGTCCCACACCATTGTCAATGTAGTCAATGAACGAGAAAATTACACAACAAGCGGGTAACACCAGGGACGCAGCAGCTCGCCCAATTATTTTTTAGTTTTAGAGACGGAGCTCAACTACGCGTTGTGCAGGGGCTGTGGCCCGTCTAGCCCATGCTTACGCTTTTATTTAAGCACATGACGAGACTAGTTGATATTTTTTCTCTTTCTGAAAATAGCTAGCCCAATTCTTTTTCTTGGAGAATACCCAGCCGAGGCCTACATGCTTTTCTCAGCCCTGCTGGGCCACAAATCTTTCAAGACGAGGAGGGATGTAAGTAGTAAGAAATGGGCTTCCCCAGAAAATGGTCTATAAGTTGTAAGAAATAGGCTGTAAATTTTTAAACCAAAGCCAACCGGCAATTACATTAAAATATCATTTTTTTCTGGATTTATCTACTCTTATAAAAAGCAAAGTTGGTGATGATGGTGTGCCTGCCATCCTGCAATATAGGTCGTCCGATCTATATCTAACGTATAGTAAGGAAACTATGACAATTTACCCGCACTCATGTCCACATTTGTAGATACGGCCTTCCTGATACGTCTCCAACGTATCTACTTTTCCAAACACTTTTGCCCTTGTTTTGGACTCTAACTTACATGATTTGAATGCAACTAACCCGGACTGACGTTGTTTTCAGCAGAATTGCCATGCTGTTATTTTTGTGCAGAAATAAAAGTTCTCAGAATGACTTGAAATCAACGGAGAATATTTTTGGAATATATAAAAATACTGGTGAAAGAATCAACACCAGGGGGCCCACACCCTGTCCACGAGGGTGGGGGCGCGCCCCCTGCCTCATGGGCCCCCTGATGCTCCACCGACCTCAACTCCAACTCTATATATTCACGTTCGGGGAGAAAAATCAGGGAGAAGGATTCATCGCGTTTTATGATACGGAGCCGCCACCAAGCCCTAATCTCTCTCGGGAGGGCTGATCTGGAGTCCGTTCGGGGCTTCGGAGAGGGGAAACCATCGCCATCATCATCATCAACCTTCCTTCATCACCAATTTCATGATGCTCACTGCCGTGCGTGAGTAATTCCATCGTAGGCTTGCTGGACAGTGATGGTTTGGATGAGATTTATCATGTAATTGACTTAGTTTTGTTAGGGTTTGATCCCTAGTATCCATTATGTTCTGAGATTGATGTTGCTATGAATTTGCTATGCTTAATGCTTGTCACTAGGGCCCGAGTGCCATGATTTTAGATCTGAACCTATTATGTTTTCATGAATATATGTGAGTTCTTGATCCTATCTTGCAAGTCAATAGTCACCTATTATGTATTATGATCTGTTAACCCCGAAGTGACAATAATCGGGACAATTACCGGTGATGACCATAGTTTGAGGAGTTCATGTATTCACTAAGTGTTAATGCTTTGGTCCGGTACTCTATTAAAAGGAGGTCTTAATATCCCTTAGTTTCCAATAGGACCCCGCTGCCACGGGAGGGTAGGACAAAAGATGTCATGCAAGTTCTTTTCCATAAGCACGTATGACTATATTCGGAATACATGCCTACATTACATTGATGAACTGGAGCTAGTTCTGTGTCACCCTATGTTATAACTTTTGCATGAGGAATCGCATCCGACATAATTATCCATCACTGATCCAATGCCTACGAGCTTTTCATATATTGACCTTTGCTTAGTTACTTTTCTGTTGCTACTGTTACGCTTGCTACAAAACTGCTACTATTACTCTTGCTACCGTTACCGCTACTATCATATTACTTTGCTACTAAATACTTTGCTGCAGATATTAAGTCTTTCAGGTGTGGTTGAATTGACAACTCAATTGTTAATACTTGAGAATATTCTTTGGCTCCCCTTGTGTCGAATCAATAAATTTGGGTTGAATACTCTACCCTCGAAAACTGTTGCAATCCCCTATACTTGCGGGTTATCAAGACTATTTTCTGGCGCCGTTGCCGGGGAGCATAGCTCTATTCTTTGAGTTACTTGGGATTTATATCTGTTGATCACTATGAGGAACTTGAAAGATGAAAGAACCAAGATTTTTCCCTCAACTATGAGGGGAGGTAAGGAACTCCCATCTAGCTCTGTACTTGATTCACCTTCTGTTTTGAGTAAACTTGCGACACCTACACGTGCTATTGATTCTGATATGTCGCGTGTTATTGATGATGCCACTTCTGCTATGCATGATGCTTATGATGAAACTACTTCTATGCTTGATAATACTGTGCCACTAGGTGAATTTCTTGATGAACAACTTGCTAGGGTTAGAGAGAATGAAATTATCGAAACTGATAATATTGATGAAAGTGATGATGAAGATTCTCCCCCTAGATATGAATTGCCTGATGTTCCTGAGGGTTATGTTATGGATGGATAAACTGCTAGAGACTTTTTAGCTTGAAATGATAGATATGATCTTAAGAAATTGTTAGCTAAGTTGAAATAGAAGTCTTTGAATGCTAGAATGAAATATGACCCTGCTTTTACTACTTCACCTATCTTTATTTCTGATAAGGATTATGATTTCTCTATCGATCCTGAGTTCATTACTTTGGTTGAATCTGGTCCTTTTTATGGCTATGAATCTGAAACTGTTGTGGCACATCTTACTAAATTGAATGATATAGCCACCCTATTCACTAATGATGAGAAAACTTGCTATTACTTTATCCTTAAGTTATTTCCATTCTCATTAAAGTGTGATGCTAAAACATGGTTTAATTCTCTTGATCCTGGTTGTGTGCGTAGTCCCTAGGATATGATTTATTACTTCTGCGCTAAATATTTCCCTGCTCATAAGAAACAAGTTGCTTTAAGGGAAATATATAATTTTGTGCAAATTGAAGAAGAGAGTCTCCCACAAGCTTGGGGGAGGCTTCTCCGATTACTTAATGCTTTGCCTGATCATCCTCTCAAGAAAAATGGAATACTTGATATCTTTTATAATGGACTAACCGATGCTTCCAGAGACTACCTGGATAGTTGTGTTGGTTGTGTTTTCAGGGAAAGAAGTGATGAGCAAGCTGAATTGCTAGCTATTGAATAATATATTGAGTAATGATAATGATTGGACACTTCCTGAACCAACTCCTAAGCCAACTCCGAAGAAAAGGGGTATCCTATTTCTTAGTCCTGAAGATATGCAAGAGGCAAAGAAATCTATGAAAGAAAAGGGTATTAAAGCTGAAGATGTTAAGAATTTACCACCTATTGAAGAAATACATGGTCTTGATAACCCGATAATTTTATTGTTATAAACAAGAAAACTTCAATGCTTATGTTGGTAGACAATTGAAATGTAATGCTTATATGATTGAACACTTGAGTGATTATATGTCTAGAGTTAAGGGTGAACTTAAACTTATTAGTAAACATGCTTCTATGGTTACCACTCAAGTAGAACAAGTGCTTAAAGCTCAAGATGATTTGCTTAATGAATTAAATAATAAGAAAAATGATAATGCTATTAAGGTTGTGACTAGAGGAGGTAAAATGACTCAGGAACCTTTGTATCCTGAGGGCCATCCTAAGAGAATTGAGCAAGATTCTCAAAGAACTAATGTTGATACACCTAGTCCTTCTAAGAGAAAGAAAAAGGAAAATGATAGGACTTTGCATGCTTCGAGTGAACCTGTTGTAGACACACCTGAGAATCTCAATGATATTTCTATTTCTAATGCTGAAACACAATCTGGTAATGAACCTAGTGATAATGTTAATGATGATGTTCATGTTGATGCTCAACCTAGCAATAATAATGATGTAGAGATTGAACCTGTTGTTGATCTTGATAACACACAATCAAAGAATCAAAGTTATGATAAGAGAGACTTCGTTGCTAGGAAGCACGGTAAAGAAAGAGAAACATGGGTTCAGAAACCCATGCCTTTTCCTCCTAAACCATCCAAGAAAAAGGATGATGAGGATTTTGAGCGCTTTGCTGAAATGATTAGACCTATCTTTTTGTGTATGCGTTTGACTGATATGCTTAAAATGAATCCTTATGCTAATTATATGAAAGATATTATTGCAAATAAAAGAAAGATACCGGAAGCTGAAATTTCCACCATGCTTGCTAATTATACTTTTAAAGGTGGATTACCTAAGAAACTAGGAGATCCAGGAGTACCAACTATACCATGCTCCATTAAAAGAAACTATGTTAAAACTGCTTTATGTGATCTTGGAGCCGGTGTTAGTGTTATGCCTCTCTCTTTATATCGTAGACTTGATTTGAATAAGTTGACACCCACTAAAATATCTTTGCAAATGGCTGATAAATCAACTGCTATACCTGTCGGTATTTGTGAGGATGTGCCTGTTGTGGTTGCAAACGTTACTATTTTAACGGACTTTGTTATTCTTGATATTCCCGAGGACGATAGTATGTCTATTATTCTTGGTAGACCCTTTTTGAATACTGGAGGGGCTGTTATTGATTGCAACAAAGGCAATGCCACTTTTCATGTTAATGGTAATGAGCATACGGTACACTTTCCGAGGAAACAACCTCAAGTTCACAGTATAAATTCTATTGGAAAAACTTCAACGATTATTATTGGAGGTTTTGAATTTCGTCTTCCTACTGTCAAGAAGAAATATGATATTCTTATTGTTGGGGACGCATATCCCCGTTGAGGTAACCTAGTCTTATTCAAAAATTCTCTGGTTTCATGTTATTCGGAAAGAGTTTGTTCACAAGACTTGATCAACCTTGTTAATGGATTCCTTTTGATGAGCATGAGATGGATGATGTTAGAAAGCACAACTCTCTGCACCCTCCTTTTACTTTCTGTTATTTAGATTAAATAAAGAAAAAAATAATAGTTTATGTTTGTTCTCTGAATTATCCATGCAATGAAGTATACCCCAAAAATAAAAGTTCTCCAAATGCCCCGAAAATGAAATATGATTTTTTGTAGAATATTCAAGAATATTTGGCACTAAGAACACACCTGTGGGCCACACCACCTGGCCACGAGGGTGTGGGGCGCGCCCCCTGCCTCGTGGGCCCCACGTGGCCCCCCTCCACTTATTCTTGCACCCACACACTACGTCTTCCTCCAGAAAAAAATCATCCACCAGCTCAAACCCGAGTTCTAGCTCATCTTGCTACCATTTTCGATCTCCTTGCTCAAAGCTCCATTCACAAAACTGCTTTGAGGGATTGTTCTTCGGTATGTGACTCCTACAATGGTCCAATTAGTTTTTGTTCTAGTGCTTTATTTATTACAAATTGTTGCTTCTGAGACGACCCTGTTCTTGAGCTTGCATGTCAAATTTATATGGTCCCAAGTAGTTCTAATGCATGATATAGTCTCTAGGCACTTGTGGGAGTAGTTGCTATCAATTTTGTTGAGTTTGGTTCACTTTTATTTTAAGTTACTAAAAATTTCAGAAATTTTCAGAAAATGATGAAGAGATTATTGAGGGGCTCTTCGAGCCGAAGCTCAAAGGATAAGCAAAGTGAAGAGAATAAGAAGCCCAAATATAATCTTCCTCGCACCACGGAGGCCTCACCGACTTCCTCCACGACCAGCTCGAACGGCACATACATCATCCTGCCCGATGACATTTATGCATATTGGGAGCGAACACGATCCCCAGAGCCTGAGCCTGAGCCATCTCCTGACCCTTATCGACAGTTTGTTTATCAGTGGGATCCGGAGGAGATCGCCAACCAGTGGCACCCCGAGGATCCTCCTCAGTACACTGGAGAGGACCACTTTGATCCATGGGCATAAACCAACTTAGGCCAAAAGTCTAAGCTTGGGGGAGTACGTATTTCTCACCGACATTACATTCATGTTCCCACACTCATTTTAGTTGTCGGTGCTCATACCTTTTCATTGTACTATGCATGCTAGTTAATTTTCTTTTTCTAAGCCTTCTTCTTGTGTGTTTGAATAACCTTAAGAAAAACTAAAAAAATAGTTGTAGCTTTTAGCTACTTTACTTTCCATGCCTGTAGTAGTAGTAACTAAAAGAAAACCCAAAAAGATTTCTCGTTCTTCTTTTGCTTGTTGGGAGCTTTCCCGTGTAAATAGTTTTATTTCTTTTCTTTTCTTTGGGGGTCGAGAGGAGAAGACCATGATGAAAATGTTGAGTAGCTCTCATATGCATTATTGTTGATCTAACCAAGAGCCCATATTACCTTGTCTTCTCCCTTGTATTGAATGCTTGCAGATTCCAGCTTAGTCCAATGCATGTGCACTATTATTATTATCCACACCGTTCGGTCGTGCAAGTGAAAGGCAATAATGACGATATATGATGGACTGATTGAGATGAGAGAAGCTGGTATGAACTCGACCTATCTTGTTTTTGTAAATATGATTAGTTCATCATTCCTGATTCAGCCTATTATGAATGAAACATGTTTGCAATGACAATTAGAGATTATAGTTGCTCATGCCATGCTTAATTTGCTAGGAGTTTATAATGGTTTACCTTGCGTGCCAGCGTGCTATTAAAATGGTTGTGATGTGGTATGATAGGGTGGTATCCTCCTTTGAACGATTTGAGTGGATTGACTTGGCACATATTCACACATGTAGTTGAAACAAAATCAACATAGCCTCCACGATATTTATGTTCATGGTTAATTATATCCTATTCATGCTTGCACTCAGTGTTGATTAATTTTAATGCATGTTCATGACTGTTGTCACTCTCTAGTTGGTCGCTTCCCAGTCTCTTTCTAGCCTTCACTTGTACTAAGCGAGAATACTGCTTGTGCATCCACTTCCATAAACCCCAAAGTTATTCCATATGAGTCCACCATACCTACCTATATGCGGTATCTACCTGCCGTTCCAAGTAAATTTGTATGTGCTAAACTCTAAACCTTCAAATGAAATTATGTTTTGTATGCTCGAATAGCTCATGTATCAACTAGGGTTGTCTATATCTTCCATGCTAGGTGGGTTATTCTCAAGAGGAGTGGACTCCACTCCTCATTCATGAGAAAATGGCTGGTAACCGAGATGCCCAGTCCCATGCTCAAACCAAATCAAAATAATTGCAAACAAAACTCCCCCAGGATTGTTGTTAGTTGGAGGCACCCGTTGTTTCGGACAAGCCATGGATTGATGTTTGTTGGTGGTGGGGGAGTATAAACTTTACCATTCTGTTTGGGAACTGCCTATAATGTATGTAGCATGGAAGATATCGAGATCTCTCGGTTGTTATGCTGACAATGAAAGTATACCGCTCAAAATATTATTTATCTCTATTTTAAAACCGAGCTCTGGCACCTCTACAAATCCCTGCTTCCCTCTGCGAAGGGCCTATCTATTTACTTTTATGTTGAGTCATCACCCTCTTATTAAAAAGCACCAGTTGGAGAGCACCGCTGTCATTTGCATGCATTACTATTAGTTTACATTGAGTATGACCGTGACTGGATCTCTTTTACCATGAATTACAATTTCGAGTTAGTCCTTGATCTTTAGAGGTGCTCTGCATTTATGTTTTGCGGTCTCAGAAAGGGCTAGCAAGATACCATCTTGTTATATCATATCATGATTGTTTTGAGAAAGTGTTGTCATCCGAGATTTATCATTATTGCTCGCTAGTTGATTATGCCATTGATATGAGTAAATGTGAGACCTAAGTGTTATTGTGAATACGGTTAGTTCATAATCTTTGCTGAAAAATTGAATGATGGCTTTACATATTTACAACAACAAGAGCAAACAGAGTTTATAAAAGTTTTTCTTTATCACTTTCAGTTTGTCAACTGAATTGCTTGAGGACAAGCAAAGGTTTAAGCTTGGGGGAGTTGATACGTCTCCAACGTATCTACTTTTCCAAACACTTTTGCCCTTGTTTTGGACTCTAACTTGCATGATTTGAATGGAACTAACCCGGACTAACACTGTTTCCACCAAAATTGCCATGGTGTTATTTTTGTGCAGAAATAAAAGTTCTTGGAATGACCTGAAAATCAACGGAGAATATTTTTGGAATATATAAGAAATACTGGCGAAAGAATCAACACCAGGGGGCCCACACCCTGTCCACGAGGGTGGGGGCGCGCCCCCTGCCTCGTGGGCCCCTGATGCTCCACCGACCTCAACTCCAACTCCATATATTCACGTTCGGGGAGAAAAAACCCAAGGAGAAGGATTCATCACGTTTTACGATACGGAGCCGCCGCCAAGCCCTAATATCTCTCGGGAGGGCTGATCTGGAGTCCGTTCGGGGCTCCAAAGAGGGGAATCCGTCGCCATCGTCATCATCAACCTTCCTCCATCACCAATTTCATGATGCTCACCGCCGTGCGTGAGTAATTCCATTGTAGGCTTGCTGGACGGTGATGGGTTGGATGAGATTTATCATGTAATCGAGTTAGTTTTGTTAGGGTTTGATCCCTAGTATCCATTATGTTCTGAGATTGATGTTGCTATGACTTTGCTATGCTTAATGCTTGTCACTAGGGCCCGAGTGCCATGATTTCATATCTGAACCTATTGCGTTTTCATGAATATATGTGAGTTCTTGATCCTATCTTGCAAGTCAATAGTCACCTATTATGTGTTATTATCCATTAACCCTGAAGTGAAAATAATCGGGACAATTATCGGTGATGACCGTAGTTTGAGGAGTTCATATATTCACAAAGTGTTAATGCTTTGGTCCAGTACTCTATTAAAAGGAGGCCTTAATATCCCTTAGTTTCCAATAGGACCCCACTGCCACGGAAGGGTAGGACAAAAGATGTCATGCAAGTTCTTTTCCATAAGCACGTATGACTATATTCGGAATACATGCCTACATTACATTGATGAACTGGAGCTAGTTCTATGTCACCCTATGTTATAACTGTTGCATGAGGAATCACATCCAACATAATTATCTATCACTGATCCAATGCCTACGAGCTTTTCATATATTGATCTTTGCTTAGTTACTTTTCCGCTGCTACTGTAACGCTTGCTACAAAACTGCTACTGTTACTCTTGCTACCGTTACCGCTACTATCATATTACTTTGCTACTAAATACTTTGTTGTAGATATTAAGTCTTTCATATGCGGTTGAATTGACAACTCAACTGTTAATACTTGAGAATATTCTTTGGCTCCCCTTGTGTCGAATCAATAAATTTGGGTTGAATACTCTACCCTCGAAAACTGTTGCGATCCCCTATACTTGTGGGTTATCACTTCCCTCGTTCATCCTTTTCTCTTACAAGATAAACTACTCATACAAATGCATCTTCATGTTTCGTGCAACGCACGGGCATCTTGCTAGTAAATATTTTAAATTTCATTCATTTTTTTGTGGAGAATTTTTTTAATTTTACTTTCATATAATTTTTTAAAAATATTTTTAATGTGACTCGAAATTTCGTGTTTAAAAGAGTTCGGACCCCACCGAAATATGAAAAATTTCGTTCTATTTTTTAGCAGTGCCCAGAATATATGGTATCTAATGCTAATAAAAAGAATATGGGCTTCAAAATATCCTTAAGAATTAGTAAATGGGCTATAAATTATTGAAAATAATAGCTAATGGGTTGTATGCTGTTTTCCACAGAATTGGAGGCTGACTTCTAGGCCTACTAGGTTTATGATGACGTTGTCCTAATTTTCTTTGACACGTACGCAAGGCTTTGTCAACTTAGTCAACACAGAGCAGTTACTGTTGGATGTCCATCCAACAGCCGTCGTGCTTCTTCAATCTTCGATCTTCCTGCTCCAGCCGCCCAAACCAGCGTCGGCAGGACTGCTTGCTCCCTCCTCCCGTGGCCGGCTGTGCTGCCGCCAGGCCATCCCTCTACCCACCCGCACATCCTGTTATTTTCCGGCGACGCCAGTCTCACCCTGCAGCCGACTAGTCAGCGCTCGTACTCCCCACAGCGTGGGCATCCACTGCCACGTCTTCCCCGGCTCCGTGTCATTCCCTTCCTAGGCCTCACCGTCGTCCACCGCCCTGGTGCTCTCGGCGCGGCGTGGTCAACGTGGTCAACGAACGACATCCATCGGAAGTGGACGGTACGTGGAGAGGCTGACAGCTAGGTCCACGGCCGCACACAAGGAAATGCCTCCTTATTACGCGCAAAATAATGATTCCTCCACCTGACAGCTGGGACCCACCGGAAGGGCCTCTGTATTTCGCAAAAAAAACGTTCCCCCTGCTGACAGCTCGGACCCACCAGCTATATCTTCGCACACAAGGAAGTGCCTCCTTATTACACACAAAAATATGAATACTCCCCCTGCTAGCTGGGACCCACCATAGTGGGAGGCTAACTTGTGGGCCTACTAAGTTGAGGGGGACGGAGGGCTTTGTCAACTTAGTCAATATGAACGATTCTAGCTCCAGTGACCGTACGATGTCCATCCAGCGGCCGTAGTGCTTCTTCAACCTCTGGTGTTCTTGCTCCAGCCGCCCAAACCAGCGCTAGTCATGCCGCGTGCTCCTGCCTCCCGTGGCCGGCTATGATGTCATGGAGGCCTCACCGCTCCCTACTACTCCCACTGCTGGCCAAGTCATCCCTCTACTCACCCACACCCCCTGTTATTCTACGGCGACGGCAGCCTCACACCGCAGCCGAACCAGTGAACCCTCATACTCCTCTCCGCGCGGGCATCCACTGCCGCGTCTTCCCCGGTTCCATGTCGTCCCCTTCCTAGGCCTCATCGTCGTCCACCGCCCTGGTGCTCTTGGCGCGACGTGGTCAATGTGGTCAAGGAATGACTACCATCGGAAGAGTACTGTACATGGAGAGGCTGACAGCTGGGTCCACGGCCGCAGCAAGGAAGTGCCTCCTTATTACACGGAAAATAATGATTCCTCCACCTGACAGCAGGGACCCACCGGACGGGCCACCGTATTTTGCGAAAAAAACATTTCCCCCCTGACTGCTGGGACCCACCAGCTACATCTTCACACGCAAGTAAGTGCCTGACAGTCGGGACCCACCTGGTCGAAGCGTACGTAGCATTGTCATCCTGGTCACGAACGTGTACGTACATACGATCGGTCTGTCTACATGTTGCAGCGATGAACCGTGGTCATGTAAGGAAGGGCACGTGTCATAGTATAGGCGCATGTGTCGTAGTAGGCGCGCACGCAGAATGTACACGTACCTACAACCAGGGTGCAAGAAAGTAAATACGGCCACATACGTACATACGGGCGGGGTCTCGAACGCCTACTCGTGCATACGTACAACGAGGGCTCGTGTACATGGTTGGGTCGGAACGGAGAAACTGCGTCATCGTGTTCATCGGGAGCCAACCGGCTTGGATGGAACAGCCGATCGAAACGAGGCCTGGCATACCACAGAATAGAGGAAACGGCCTTGTGTTCGACCGGCCACGGTAACGGGATCCTGTTCATCGGGAGGGGTCTGGCGTACTGCAAAACGGAGGAAACAGACTTCTCTTGGACCTCCTATGGTCGAAATGGGGTCATGTTGATCGGGAGGGGTGTGGCATACCGCAAAACGAAGGAAACGGATTTGTGTTGGAGCGCTATAGTCAAAACGAGGGTCCTGTTCATCAGGAGGGGTGTGGCGTACCGCAAAATGGGACTCCACAAGATACTGTTCATCTCCACCGTTGACCTCCTCCAGCCTCCACGGGCTACTGTTCATCCACCGTCGACCTCCTCTAGCCTCCACCTGTGACTGTTCATCCACGAGCTCCTGTTGATCCAGCATCCACCGCTCCTCCACCGGCTACTGTTCAACCAGCCCTCTCCACGGGGTCCTGTTCAGCCACCCCTCCACGGGCTACTATTCATCCAGCCCTCCATCGGCTATTGTTCAACTAGCCCTCCACGGGGTCCTGTTCATCCAGCCCTCCACGGGGTCCTGTTCATCCACCCCCACCGGGAACTATTCATCCAAACCCCCCGCAACGCTCACTGTTCATCCAGAGGCAGCATCGATCGGCTTCAGTTAGCAGCAGTAGCGAAGGAATCACTCGGGTTCATTTAACAGCAAGGGACCGATCGGGGTTCAGTAACATAGCTAGTGCAATCACGCGGGTTCAGTTAGAGCCCAACGCCTCTCTCGGGTTCAATTAGAGCGCAATGCCTCGCGCACACGCGCGTACGTGTACGAGAGAAACGCGCAAACCTTCGTGTATCGCTTGGCCCCGATCACCCACCGTAATCGGGAACTCCCCGATATTTTCCTTGCCCTCGCTTATACCACGCTTTTTCTGTCATGCATGGCCCAAAGAATGTCATGCAGTTGCGTCTCCGGCCCGCCAAAGACGAAAAGCCCATTTTCTGTCATGATTTTTTGTCACAAAAGTAGGAGCCCACCGCATCTATGATGATACCGGGTTTTGTCACAATTATTGTCATAGAAGTGTCATAAGCATGACAGGAAAAAATTCGTTCGGCCCAAAGTGTCATGGATGTGTCTTTTTTTGTAGTGCTTGTATCTGATCTTTGTCTCAAAACCTCAGATTGGTACCTGTGGGTTGCTAGTAGTGTTGATTACTCCTTGTAGTTGATGCTAGTTGGTTTATTTAGTGGAAGATCATATGTTCAGATCCTTAATGATAATTATTACTCCTCTGATTATGAACATGAATATGCTTTGTGAGTAGTTACGTTTGTTCTTGAGGACATGGGAGAAGTCTTGTTATAAGTAATCATGTGAATTTGGTATTCGTTCGATGAGATGTATGTTGTCTCTCTTCTAGTGGTGTTATGTGAACGCTGACTACATGACACTTCACCATTGTTTGGGCCTAGGGGAAGGCATTGGGAAGTAATAAGTAGATGATGGGTTGCTAGAGTGACAGAAGCTTAAACCCTAGTTTATGCGTTGCTTCGTAAGGGGCTGATTTGGATCCATATGTTTCATGCTATGGTTAGATTTATCTTAATTCTTCTTTCGTAGTTGCGGATGCTTGTGAGAGGGGTTAATCATAAGTGGGAGGCTTGTCCAAGTAAGGACAAGACCCAAGCACCGGTCACCCACATATCAAACTATCAAAGTAACAAACGCGAATCATATGAGCATGATGAAAACTAGCTTGACAGTAATTCCCATGTGTCCTCGGGAGTTCTTTGATTTATATAAGAGTTCTTCCAGGCTTGTCCTTTGCTATAAAAAGGATTGGACCACCTTGCTGCACCTTTGTTACACTTGTTACTTGTTACCCATTACGAATTATCTTATCACAAAACTATCTGTTACCCATAAGTTTAGCGCTTGTAGAGAATACCTTGCTGAAAACCACTTGTCATTTCCTTCTGCTCCTCATTGAGTTCGACACTCTTATCGAAAGGACTACGATATATCCCCTATACTTGTGGATCATCACTGCCACACAACTGCCTGAGGTTGAAGACAACCTGGAGGCACTGGTGGGTTGGGCTGCTGCTCGGCTAGGCCGGCTATAGAAGTGAGTCAGGTAACCCAGGTAGGTTTATGTCTCTCTCTCTTTTTATTTCTGTTTGTATTTTCTTTTGCTTGTTTGTTTGATTTGAAGCATCAAATCATTTTAAAACTTTATGTAAATTTTTATGTGAGCTCAGAAAAATAGTCCAGGGTCACACGCAAAGTTACAAAAGTATTTGAACTTCATTTCTTATATAACAGTAATAAATCCAACTCAAATAAGTTATTGATTTAATTCAAAGGCCCAAAATAAATGTTTTTAAGCCTCCAAAAATATTGGTTTGAATTTTTGTTCTTGCCCATATTTTTGAAAGTTTAACAGGAAGATTTTCCTAGGCTCATTTGAAGAGATTTCTAATGTGGGTCATTTTTTAAAAAGATTTCTAAGGTTTAAGAATTCCCTCAATTCAATTTACTTTGAAATTAAAATCATGCATGACGCTACTCACTGATGCAACTAATTGCAAAGCAATTTCTAGGGCCATGATAACTCACCCCCACTAAACAAGAATCTCATCCCAAGATTCAAGACCTGAGGTAAGAGGAAAGGGGAATACAGAACTGACCCAGCCTTCATGATCCAAGTTGCATTTCCCGAGGATGTTGATCTATTGCATCGTTTTGATCTTGACGTCTTTGCCTTTGATAAGTTTACCCAAAATGATGATGACAGAAGGAACTCTACATGATTCGATCTTCTCGAAGATCAAACAACTCATGATCAACTCATGGAATGAGACGTAAGAACATGTCCTGAGCTGGGACACAAAACACACATCTGGAACGAGGAAAGGAAGCATATGACGAAGGTTCAATTTGGTAGGCAACAATTCCACACTTAAGTAAGATGGCAAACGGTTTCAAAGTAGTGGGGAGTTGATGGCCCTTTATACCATAACGGGGCACCTTAGTGGAGGTGGCTCATTGAATTATCTCCGGAAGTGGCAAAAAGAATTACTTTTGATACATAGATCATTGAAACTCTTCATACCAGCCCGAGGCAATTCACACACGATCATTTGAAAGAGTTTGAAGAAATGACATACTCAGTTTGAAATTGAAGCTATGGTTATAGAGGAATCGGAAACTGGAAGGCACATTCCAATTGATACCGAGGATATAACCCAATGACTAAGCGTGCTCTCAAGAACTTGATCATTTCCATACTCATCAAGATCTTACCAACATCTGTGCTGTGGATCCTGGCAACACATCATACTACCATGAACAATGATGGAGAATGCAGATGCAAAGGAAGACAACACTTTCTCAGATTTCACCTTAGCTATGCCAAGGAAACAAAATCTGGATGATCGGCCGAGAGACATTTAGCACTCCGCTTATAATGTTCTCCTTAATGTTATAGGTACCACGATCATGCTTCGGAGTAGCATCAATATGGTCATCAAGTAAAGGTCAGACTTCGGAAGCACCAGGGGTCCGTAAGGAACAACTTCTCGAATAAGTCATATGAAATCCTCATGGGGAAGCGGCTAACTTTTCAATCAAGATACTTCAATAATAGGTCTTCCAGCTAGGTGTGTTGGCCACAACTTCCACTTTATTGGTTTAGAAAGACTAATGTTATAATTCTTGGGAAACATTCCAACCATCATATCTTCCTGGAATTCAGATCTGGTTGGTGACATGATATTCCAGACTCAGCATGTCTGAAGGAGAAAGGTTGCAACACAAGTCGTTGAGATAATGTTGCGAGATTCTCAGGAAATGAACTACAGAAGCAAGCTCCAAAACATGAGCCGGTTTGCAAGATACATGTGAACAGAATGTCCAAGACAATTGTGGCCACATAGAAATCTTATAACAAAATTATTACCGAGTTTAGGTGGAGAACCATCATCGCGAATAACGAAGTCCTTGCATAAGTTATATGATTAGCTCTTATGAAGGAACTTCTTCTTCTTGAGTAAGTCAATCAGTGGCTTGGTGTGCTAGGGATACATATAGAATGGAGGTTGCAAGTCTCCAGACTACATAATACTTCACACATATGCATGACTGACTTGGGATGATTCCAGAGGGAGAAAAAACAAGCTTTCTCAAGTTCACGGCGGCAAATTGCATCAAGTGCACATGAACCTAGAGAAAGTCACTTCTTTCATCAAACATATACTTCATGAGACAACACGAAGAAGATGCTTTCAAAAGTTTCCAACACTAACTTAGGTGTTCAACATGAATCATGGACAAGATAAAAATGTTGTTAATGGGCTCAACAACAATTTATCGAGATTTCCATTATGGAAAGAACTCCATAACTATGTGAACAAAGTGATAGCATCGGTCAGACCCAAAGATATAATGATGCATGCTTGAGGGAATAACCATGAGTAAGACAACATTACGAACATCGTTGGTTCTGATTTGATTTGACGATAGCCCATACTCAAACCAAAGATTTGATAAGGCAACAACTCCAACAATTGATCACGAGGATCAATCGATGAAGATATCATCTTTCTTCAGCACACACACACAAAGACATTTCTTAGTAATGAACTAAGTTAGGCAAAGGTTTTATCTTCCAACTCTCCAAGTTGTTATTTAGCTTAACCAACTAGTTCAGGGTATCCAACACAGATTCTTGGAGAAGGGGTGGTTTATGCAAATCAAACTTGATCACGGGCCCAACGTAATGATCAGGGAACAACCTGGTAATACTTCTGAGAAGATATTCGGAAAATCACGAACCACCGATATGATATTAAGCTCGAGAACAATCTTGCTTTTCAGGGCAAGATGATATGATCAAATAAGCAAGGGATTGACACAATCCTAACTCATTGATCAAGAGTGCGCCAGGAAATATGGACTAGGTAGCACAATCAATCCTAGAATGATGATTCAGTAACCAACACTCTAAGAATGAAATTTATCGTCCATTAACTATCAGGCAACGGGGTTGCTAGGAGTATTGATTTCACACATCACAATTTACTTGTCGAAATTCCAGTTACAATAACACGGAAACTGAGGAATGAACAATGATGGCAAGAGGTAACACTATATCAAGAATTCATAAGAGGTTGTGCAATTCTCATGACATTCCTGACATGAAGGGGTGACACTCCAAGGTAGAACAGACAAAAGTTGGATTGGCATTTTGATCTGCGGAATACAACTGCTTTGACCCAATCCTAGAAATGGATGAGGTGCTAGAGTCTGTTTCTCCTAGTCATTCTAGGATAGAATGGCTTGACGAACCACAAGAATAGTAGGCACCGATGAGCACGAATGCACAACTATTCTCGACTAGCAATTGATAGACGATGGTCGGAATACAACTGAAGAGGGACAACTCAAAGGAAAATATAACTTTCTAAGTTGTGGATGCATAGATTAGTATGTCGAGAAAAGCTCAACATTTCTTCCAGATAACCCATGTAGAAAAGTAGGATTGGCAGAGTCAAAATATCAAATGGAGAACTCATCAAGAGCACTCTTATTGTGATCTTTTGGTTCAGACGAATTTCTGCCAAGGATGGTTCATGGTATTTGGAAGAATGATATACCATGGACCTCGAGGACTATCACAAAGGTCACTAATATCCTAAAGGAACGAGCAAACACTATCAGCACGAGGTAAGTAGAGTGAATCTTGGGTTCAAGAACCCATAAATAGAATGCCTACTAACTAAATGGCATCACATGATGCTTTCGAGAATGATGGCCAGAATCATCACACTGGGAACACAAAACATGGCTAGATTACTAGCTGGTTCTCTAAGATACCCTAGTGTCATAATAATAGCTTCAACATATATGTCGAGGCAATGGAGTACCTCAGCACACCGATTAGTGTGCTTAATCTGGTCCAAAAGGGCATAGGGAACAGGGAGGAAAGATTTGCAAATGCATTAGATTGTTTAGAAACCTGGGTCAACTCGAACAACATAACAGTTGTAGTTGCTCAAAAAGATTTTGAGACATCCTGCAAAATGGCGGCATAACCACTCAATATCACAATATCAAGGTTTCGAGACCAACTGTTAACACACGGAAGTACTATAAACTGAACTGAGACTTGAATCCATCAATCCTATAAGTCTACGGATTATTAGTAATATGTGATCCTGGAAGAAAAATGAGAAGCCTAGTTCTTAATCCCCGTAGGACAGAAGAGGGTGACTCAGATCAGAAGGACATAAGGTAAAGGAGTAAAAAGAGCCTTACATTCCCTTCCACAATCAATTCCCTTATATAACTAAAGCATTTCTAGACTCGACTTCGACCAGTTTGGCTTGGTAATCCTATAGGCAATCAAGCTCTGATACCAAAGCTGTCAGGACCCCGATCCTAATTCACACTGATCTAGCATGTAACACATTGTATCACTTTGCGGCCTTGCGCATAGTATTCCCATGGCTGCAGCCTTACCTTGGCCGGGACCGTTTGCGCCTTTTGGCTCATGTATACGATTGTGTCGCTAGCGTCCATATGACAGAGAACCTGGGATGACATGACTAGTCATAAACCCAAGGTGGCACAAACTTACAGGGATAGACATACGTAACCCAGCAATGAACATGTCGGTCATCAACGTATGAACCCAAGTCGTAGCAAGCTACAAGGACTTAAAGGAACAACACCTGACATTTCCTCGAAGGGACAGACACAGGATCAAAGAAAGATACATGCCGACCAACCTAAGTGTTTCGGAGTAGTAGCGAACTACCATGGCTCAGTGTAAGCACTAGGAGACATTTCCCCATACGGAAGGCTACCAAGAATAAACAACTAGGTGTCGGATCCCACACATACCAAGCATTTCAATAACATACACACAATATGCTCGATATGTGTAAATACAACATGACATCACAACAAAACTCTACGACTCAAAGTATTTATTCAATAGGCTCCAAGGAGCCAGATATTATTGTTGGGGATCATAGCAGAAATTTAAAATTTTCTACGCATCACCAAGATCAATCTATGGAGTAATCTAGCAACGAGGGGAAGGAGAGTGCATCTACATACCCTTGTAGATCGCTAAGCGGAAGCGTTCAAGTGAACGGGGTTGATGGAGTCGTACTCGTCGTGATCCAAATCACCGATGATCCTAGTGCCGAACGGACGGCACCTCCGCGTTCAACACACGTACAACCTGGTGACGTCTCCTACGCCTTGATCCAGCAAGGGGAGAAGGAGAGGTTGGGGAAGACTCCATCCAACAGCAGCACGACGGCGTGGTGGTGGTGGAGGAGCGCGGGACTCCAGCAGGGCTTCGCCAAGCACTACGAGAGACGAGGAAGGAGAGGGGTAGGGGTGCGCCAACAGGGGAGGAACTTCATGTGTTGGGCTGCCCCTTTGCCTCCACTATATATAGGGGGAGAGGGAGGGCTGCGCCCCCACCTAGGGTTTCCACCCTAGGGGTGGCGGCCGCCCCAATCCCCATCGGGGGTGGCGGCCAAGTGGAGGGGGAGAGGGAGGCGCACCAGGCATGGGCCTTAGGGCCCATCTGCCCTTAGGGTTTGCCCCCTCTTCCCCTTAGGCGCATGGGCCTTGGTGGGGAGGCGCTCCAGCCCACTTAGGGGCTGGTCCCTTCTCACACTTGGCCCATGTATGCCTCCGGGGCTGGTGGCCCCTCCCGGTGGACCCCCGGACCCCTCCGATGGTCCCGGTACACTACCGGTGATGCCCGGAACACTTCCGGTGGCCAAAACCATACTTCCTATATATCAATCTTTACCTCCGGACCATTCCGGAACTCCTCGTGACGTCAGGGATCTCATCCGAGACTCCGAACAACATTCGGTAACCGCGTACATACTTTCCCTATAACCCTAGCGTCATCGAACCTTAAGTGTGTAGACCCTACGGGCTCGGGAGTCATGCAGACATGGCCGAGACAACTCTCCGGTCAATAACCAACAGCGGGATCTGGATACCCATGTTGGCTCCCACATGCTCCATGATGATCTCATCGGATGAACCATGATGTCAAGGATTCAATCAATCCCGTATACAATTCCCTTTGTCTATCGGTATGATACTTGCCCGAGATTCGATCGTCGGTATCCCGATACCTTGTTCAATCTCGTTACCAGCAAGTCTCTTTACTCGTTCCGTAACACATCATCCCGTGATCAACTCCTTGATCACATTGTGCACATTATGATGATGTCCTACCGAGTGGGCCCAGAGATACCTCTCCGTTTACACAGAGTGACAAATCCTAGTCTCGATTCGTGCCAACCCAACAGACACTTTCAGAGATACCTATAGTGTACCTTTATAGCCACCCAGTTACGTTGTGACGTTTGGCACACCCAAAGAACTCCTACGGTATCCGGGAGTTGCACAATCTCATGGTCTAAGGAAATGATACTTGACATTAGAAAAGCTTTAGCAAACGAACTACACGATCTTGTGCTAGGCTTAGGATTGGGTCTTGTCCATCACATCATTCTCTAATGATGTGATCCCGTTATCAACGACATCCAATGTCCATGGTCAGGAAACTGTAACCATCTATTGATCAACGAGCTAGTCAACTAGAGGCTTACTAGGGACATGGTGTTGTCTATGTATCCACTCATGTATCTGAGTTTCCTATCAATACAATTCTAGCATGGATAATAAACGATTATCATGAACAATGAAATATAATAATAATAACTAATTTATTATTGCCTCTAGGGCATATTTCCAACAATTATAAACATGGGTCTCATGACCCAGCATTCAAGTCATACAAGCAACAAGCACAGGCGGAAGCATAAACATTTCTGAGTACAGACATCTGAAAAGAAAGAAGGCTAGGAAGCCTGTCTATCTATAAGACCCTCCAAAGGAGCCAGACCTCTGTCTGGGATTCCCAAGCTAATTGTCGAAGCTCACTTTTCATCGGGTTTGGCAATTCTAGCAGCTTCATCACAGAAGTAAATAACATGCCCATCAATATTTTGTACCAAGAGATCTTTAACCATAGCAACACTAGGTTATACTTTAATTTGTTCAGCAGGTTTAGGTGCTCTAATATTACTTTTGCGAACCACAGTTGAAACCTTAGCATGTTCCTTTATCTTAACAGAGAAAGGTGGGTTTTCAATATAAGTAGTAGGCACAACTGGATCAACATTGTAAATATTAGTTTCATCCTTAGCTATGTCGGGTTCTTTAATTTGTTCTTTGATAGGTGGGTGATATTTAAACCACTTATCCTTAGGGAGATCAACATGAGTAGCAAATGATTCACAAAAGGAGGCTACTATCTCAGAGTCAAGTCCATATTTAGCGCTAAACTTGTGACAAGCATCGGGATTCATAAAAGATTTAACACAATCAAATTCAAGCTTAATACCTGACTCTTTACCTTTGTTGAGTTCTCAATCTTTAGAGTTGCATTTAATTCTTTCTAAAAATCCCACCTGAATTCAATAGCCTTTTTCATAAAAGAACCGATACAAGAAGTATCGAGCATGGATCAATCATCATGAGAAAGCCGAGCATAAAAATTTTGAATAATAATTTCTCTTGAGAGCTCATGATTGAGGCATGAATATAACATTGACTTAAGCCTCCCCCAAGCTAGAGCGATACTTTCTCCTTCACGAGGCCAAAAATTATATATATAATTTCAATCACGATGAACTAGATGCATAGGATAATTTTTTGGTGAAATTCCAATTTCAATCGATTCCAATTCCAAGATCCAATATCATCGCATAGCCTATACCATGCCAATGCTTTTCCCTTCAAAGATAAAGGGAAAACCTTCTTCTTAGCTTCATCTCCGGGCAAACCTGCAAGCTTAAATAATCCACAAATTTCACCCACATATATTAAGTGCGTATCAGGATGTTCAGTTCCATCTCCTGCATAAGGATTAGCTAGCAGTTGTTCAATCATACCCGAAGGAATTTCATAACCAATATTTCTAGTAGGTGCAGTAGGTTGAGGGTAGCTAATTGTGGTTCCGGTCGAGGTGAAGATACCCCGAACAAACCCCTCAAAGGATGATTCTCCATAGTAACAAGTGGTAATAAATTTCAGCATGTAGTAATAATTTTCCCTTACCAATTTCCACTTACCAAGAGCGCTTCACTCCCCGACAACGGCGACAAAAAAGAGCCTTGATGACCCACAAGTATAGGGGATCAATCGCAATCCTTTCGATAAGTAAGAGTGTCGAACCCAACGAGGAGCAGAAGGAAATGACAGGTGGTTTTCAGCAAGGTAATCTCTACAAGCACTAAAATTGTCGGTAATGAGTAGTTTGATGGCAAGATAATTTGTAACAAGCAAGTAACGATAACGGTAACGGTAAGTAAAGTGCAGAAAGGTAGCCCAATCCTTTTGAGGCAAAGGACAGGCCAAAGCGGTCTCTTATGATAAGCAAAGTGTTCTTGAGGGTACACGGGAATTTCATCATATCACTTTCATCATGTTGGTTTGATTTGTGTTCGCTACTTTGATAATTTGATATGTGAGTGGACTGGTGCTTAGGTGTTGTCCTTACTTGAACAAACCTCCTACTTATGATTAACCCCCTCGCAAGTATCCGTAACTACGAGAAAAGTATTAAGATAAAATCTAACCATAGCATTAAACTTTTGGATCCAAATCAGTCCCTTACGAAGTAGCGCATAAACTAGGGTTTAAGTTTCTATCACGCTAGCAACCCATCATCTAATAACTACTCCACAATGCATTCCCTTAGGCCCAAATATGGTGAAGTGTCATGTAGTCGACGTTCACATGACACCACTAAGGGAATCACAACATACATATCATCAAAATATCGAACACATATCAAGTTCACATGATTACTTGCAACATGACTTCTCCCGCGACCTCAAGAACAAAAGTAACTACTCACAAATAATAACCATGCTCAAGATTAGAGGGTTATTAAATAACACAATGGATCTAAACATATAATCTTCCACCAAATAAACCATATAGTAATCAACTACAAGATGTAATCAACACTACTAGTCACCCACAAGTACCAATCTAAGGTTCCAGTACAAATATTGAACACAATAGATGAACTAGGGTTTGAGAGAAGATGGTGCTCTTGAGGATGTTGATGGAGATGGCCCTCCCAAATATGGGAGAGTTGTTGGTGATGACGATGACGATGATTTCCCCCTCCTGGAAGGAAGTTCTCCCGACGGAATCGCTCCGCCGGAGGGTAAAAGTGCTCCTGCCCAAGTTCCGCCTCGAGATGGTGGTGCTTCGTCCGAAAGTCCTCCTGTTATTTTTTTCTGGGTCAAAATGACTTGTCTACCAGAAGAGGGGCACCGGAGCTGGGCCGAGGAGGCACAACCCACCAGGGCGCACCTAGGGGCCCTGGCGCGCCCAGGAGGGTTGTGTCCACCTGGTGGGCCCCCTTTGGTAGTTATTTGCTCCAATAATTCTTAAATATTCCATAAAAAATCTCCGTGAAGTTTCAGCTTATTTGGAGATGTGCAGAATAGGTAACTTTGACGTAGCTTTTTTAGGTCTAGAATCCAGCTGTCGGTATTCTCCCTCTTTGTGTAAAACTTGCATAACATGAGAGAAAAGGCATTATAAATACTCCAAAACGCATTATTATGCATAAAAATATTATAAAATAACAGTAGGAAAATATGATGCAAAATGGACATATCACACGCCATCCTTTTTTATTGGTAATGGCAGTTGGCGGGCGTTAGTTGTAAAACAAGATCAAATGACAACAGTTTTTAAACGAAAATTTCCTTCTCATAGAGAAGCTACCATGTCACCCTAAGAAACTACCACCTTTTCCCTCTCCCTCTCAACTAAAACTATGAGGCGGACGTTCGCAAATGCCACCCTCCTTGGCAAACGCTTACCAGTTATGGACTGCTGGGGAACGTAGTATTTCAAATTTTTTGCCTACGATCACGCAAGATCTATCTAGGAGAAGCATAGAAACGAGCGGGGAGAGTGTGTCTACGTACCCTCGTAGACCAAAAGCGGAAGCGTTTAGTAACGTAGTTGATGTAGTCGAACGTCTTCGCGATCCAACCGATCCAAGTACCGAACGTACGGCACATCCGCGATCAGCACACGTTCAGCTCGGTGACGTCCCTCGAACTCTTGATCCAATTGAGGCCGAGGAAGAGTTCCTTCAGCATGATGGCGTGGCGACGGTGATGATGAAGTTACCGGCGCAGAGCTTCGCCTAAGCACTACGACGATATGACCGGGGTGTGTAACTGTGGAGGGGGGCACCGCACACGGCTAAAAGATCAACTTGTGTGTTCTAGGGTGCCCCCTTGCCCCCGTATATAAAGGAGGGAGGGGGAGGCCGGCCGG
The DNA here is from genome assembly GCF_003073215.2 of Triticum urartu. Taxonomy (NCBI): domain Eukaryota; kingdom Viridiplantae; phylum Streptophyta; class Magnoliopsida; order Poales; family Poaceae; genus Triticum; species Triticum urartu. Next base: position 333,123,728 of record NC_053022.1, read on the forward strand.
CCCTAGGGGCGCGCCCAAGGAGAGGGAGTCCTACTAGACTTACCAATCCTAGTAGGATTCCTCCACAAGGAAGAGAGGGGGAAGGAAGGAGAGGGAGAGGGAGTAGGGAAGGGGGGCCCCGCCCCCTTCCCTTGTCAAATTCGGACTGCAAGGGGGGGCTGCCCTGGCTGCCCTCCTCTCTCTCCAACAAGGCCCATGGTGGCCAATTAGTTCCCGGGGGGGGGGGGTCCGGTAACCCCTCCGGCAGTTCGGTTTTACCCGAAACTATCCGGAACACTTCTGGTGTCTGAATAACATGGTCCAATATATCAATCTTTATGTCTCAACCATTTTGAGACTCCTCGTCATGTCCGTGATCTCATCGGGGACTCCGAACAACCTTCGGTCATCAAATCACATAAACTCATAATACAAATCATCATCGAACGTTAAGCGTGCGGACCCTACGGGTTCGACAACTATGTAGACATGGCCTAGACACATCTCCGGTCAATAACCAATAGTGGAACCTGGATGCTCATATTGGCTCGATTCTACAAAGATCTTTATCGGTCAAACCGCATAACAACATACGTTGTTCCCTTTGTCATCGGTATGTTACTTGCCCGAGATTCAATCGTCAGTATCATCATACCTAGTTCAATCTCGTTACCGGCAAGTCTCTTTACTCGTTCCATAATGCATCATCCTGTAACTAACTCATTAGTCACATTGCTTGCGAGGCTTATAGTGATGAGCATTACCGAGAGGGCCTAGAGATACCTCTCCAACATTCGGAGTGACAAATCGCAATCTCGATCTATGCCAACTCAACAAACACCATCGGAGACACCTTAGAGCATCTTTATAATCACCCAGTTACGTTGTGACTTTTGATAGCACACTAAGTGTTCCTTCGGTATTCGGGAGTTGCATAATCTCATAGTCATAGGAATATGTATAAGTCATGAAGAAAGCAATAACAATAAACTAAACGATCATAGTGCTAAGCTAACGGATGGGTCTTGTTCATCACATCTTTCTCTAATGATATGATCCCGTTTATCAAATGAAAACACATTTCTATGGCTAGGAAACTTAACCATTTTTGATTAACGAGCTAATCAAGTAGAGGCATACTAGAGACACTCTGTTTGTCTATGTATTCACACATGTACTAAGTTTCCGGTTAATACAATTCTAGCATGAATAATAAACATTTATCATGATATAAGGAAATATAAATAACAACTTTATTACTGCGTCTATGGCATATTTCCTTCATGGACGTCTTTTTTAAGGAAACGCCATCACGGCTTACTTTATTGAAAGTCAAATAAGGCTTACATCGTTCATGAGAAGTTTGAGAATAAAGTCTGGAGGTTCATTGACCCAATTACAAGAAAAAATGTTCTCAAAACTATGCATAGCAATCTGGCGAGCGACAAAATTTGCCTCCCATAAGCAATGACAAAATTGGACGTTCCCAATAAAAGCGGTCAAGTCCATGCAATCAACAAAGATTGGGGCACTTTCGTTCCACTATGTAGTGTTTGTGCAAGCATCAATAACCTCAGAAGAATCAGATTCCGCAATAAGGTTGATACCCAGAGAAGAAACGAAGGACAAACCATGCTTCATGGCCAATGCTTCCAATGTAAAGGCTTCAGACGCATAAGGGATAAAAGAGCAAGCCACAACCACAAATTTACCACGAGAATCCATAATCACCGCTGCAGTAGCGCCCATACCTATGTCACTATGGTATGAAGCATCAACGTTTAGTTTGAGTTGATCCATACCTGATTTCTTTCACTTCTCAACCTCTCTCATTGTACACCTTTGATTAGCTTTCACATAAGCATTGCACAACGCCAAGATAAACATCATCCAACTAGCAGCAGCTGGAACCTTTTCTGAATGTGTTGTTTCACAACGAATCCACCACAAGTATCAACATGTTGTAGCTATGACCTCAACCACCCCCACATTTTGGAGACCACAATACTGATCTGATGATGATTCAAGTAATTCTTCCATCATTTCTGAACCTGATCTATCTACAGCAAAAGATGCCATAATCCGCTCTTCAAGCTTCAGTTCTTTCCAAAGGTGTTGAGCCGACGAACACTCAAAGAGAAGATGTGAAATATCATCGAGATAATTATGGCACATGGGGCATAAAGGATTTGTCCCTATGTGGCGATTTATAATTATAGCTTTCATTTGGAGTGTCGCATGAAGAGCCCTCCAGCAAAATATTTTTATTTTACCACGAACCACAAGCTTCCAGATTTTACCATATAGGATTTGAACCTGCGGATGAAGATGCAAACTGTTGTGAAATATTTTCAAATTGGTGTCTTCACTCCATGTGATATGCCGACTTGAAAAAAAAAAGTTCCTGATTTATTAAAGTGCCACGCCACGAAGTCCTTGAACCCGTTTGGGCTGAGTGGTATCCTTAGAATTCGTGTTGCATCTACCATAAAGAAAATGTCCCGAATCAAGTTCTCATCCCATTTACCCATCCCTGGATCGATTAGGTCTGACACCCTATCAATCAGGACAACCCCCCTCTGAGAGATAATCCTTCTATTTGGTCTGGTTGGAATTCATGGGTCTCTCCACATGTTGATGGACTTAGTCGTTTTCCGCACGCAAGATGTAACCTCTTTTAGAAGTTTGAATACCCGCAACTATACTTTGCCATGTGAAAGACGAACCCTTTTTGGGGCCAGCTTTGAGGATATCTTGGTTTGGGTAATACTTTGCCTTAAAAATCCTAGCACATAGAGAATTAGAATTGACTATCAACCGCCGCACCTGTTATGGACGTCCTTTTTAATATTGTTACATCATGTAGGGACGCATAGTTATTTAGGGACTTTCTTTGTTTTAAATTAAATGTTGTTGACTTGGTAACTTTATACTACTACATTTTTATTAATATATATGGAACAAAGGTGCTTTAAAAAAATGGAACAAAGGGAGTAAAATAGGGACCTATCTATATTGAATGTGGGCGGGCCGGCACGCGGCAGTCTTCCCCAATAAAGTCCTCTCTCCTCCTCCGCCGGAATCCTTCGCCTCTTCTCCTCGTCAGCCTCCTTCTCCCATCTTCTGGTGACGTGGTTCCCTCTGCTGGAAAGCAAGGGTTGTTCGCTATAGTTTGCTTGTATTGTTTGTTCGTCTTTGCTCTCGTCTTTTTCTTTGTTTTCAAGAATCGAATCAAACGAAAATTTTCCCTCCTCTTGAAGACCAATCTCGGTTGACCCTATCCAAGCTGCCCTCAACTAATACTACCAGCACCAGTTTATTTTTCGAATAAACCGGGGATTCCGCCATGCCCCGCGGCAAGTCCTCCTCCGGCGGCAGCTTGTTCTACCGGAGGAAGCACTCATGGCGCCGCGATGAGTTAGTGAGCAGGAGCACCCTGCATCTGGTGAGGACCTTCTTCATCATCTCCCATCAATTGCTATCAGTTGCCACTTGCCAGTCAGAATCGGCCTGCAGAGATTGTTTCTTTGTGCGTATTGGGGAGGTGGCAAAATTGTAATATTGCGCCATTCGACATTCTCCAAGTCAACAGCATTTTGCTGATATATTTTAGTCTGCTATGTTGCTGATTATTATGGCCGCTTTGAATATCCAGAGTCCTTCTATTTTTGTGTATTTTTTATGGCATGTTTATTGCTGTCAATATTCAGAAGTTGTACCTGTACTAAAACAGTTTATCAGGCTTTATGCAGTCAAGAGATCAAATTTCATGACTAAGGCATCACAGACTCATGTCAGACTTCTTTTTATTCGGAAAGGAGTTATTGTTAGTTTTTGGTAAAACATGTGGCATCATTCCCAGAATATGCTAGGGATTTGTTAGATCATATAGTTGCAACAGGCTGTTGTTGTTACTGTCCTCATTATTCTGATGTTTCTTGTTGATTTTTATGGCAACACCTGCAGCTGGACTTCGATGACGGCACACCACCAGAACATGCTTGGAGAAGGAAATTAAGTAGTCACGCTAATAGACTGAAGGAGTTCAATGTTACGTTCAGAGAAGCATTTAAAATGGTATGAAAAATGCAATTGTCAAACAGAGGTACTAACTGTCCGTGTTGTCATTCTTCTGAAGTCTTGAGGAAGATGTCCAAATTATGTTTTCCCCTTGACCATCAGATGAAGCTTGGTCTCCGGCTTTGGTCATATGTTCGAGAAGAAGCTTCTCATGGAAGGGTAATGCATTGGCATGCTGATTTTTTTTCTTAAGCATGCATCTAATTTCACGTAATTTTGTATTAGAATTTAGAAGAAAGGCACCGAGAAGCCTCAGAATACAAACCCAAACCAAAAACCAATTCCAAACAAATGAAAGAAAATTATACAAAAGAAGAACATTGAAACAAAAAACATAAATTTCTGATCACGGCAAAACTGTAGCAGTAGCTGCTGACACAGGTCCCTGGTCTTGGGGGCTGATGTATCAAGAGCCTGCTTATTGTGCATTTCATATTACTAAATGTTCTATGTAAGGAAAACCTTGTTACATTCAAGTGTACCTTTATTTATTGACTCCTTTTAACATGGATATTTATCAATTTTCAGAAAGCACCGATTGATCCATTCACGAGGGAGAGCAGCAAACCATCAGCCTCACAAGGAGTACCCCTTGGTGGGATGGGGTGTGTGTACCTCATGATGATAAACTTCACAAACATGCTTCCATTATTTCTGTTGCCAACAATTGCTCCCTATTTATAATTTATTCCCCTTTTCAGGACTGGTAGCATATCAAGAGGTTTTAGAGGGGAGTTCAAGCATTGGCAGATAACTCCTGGTTCATGTGATATGTCACCAGTGATGGAAAACCAATTTTCGGTGACTGACCTTTTACCCTGCTAAAACATGCTATATCCTCAAATATTTACCTTTTTTCTCAGTTTCATGTACATGTTGATACACTATTCTATAGAAGTGGTCAAACATAAAGAAAGATTGACTTAGGACAAAGCTAGAACTTCTAATAATTTGGAACAAAGGGAGTAGTTTATATTATTTTTCTTCCCCTCATATTATCCTTTGGAATAGTTGTTTGGAATATGATACTTCATGGTGTTCTCAGCCAACAAAGAGTAGATCATTATTGAGAACCCTCTGTTGTGTTAGCCACCAGGTAGATAGATCATTGATGCACTGCTAGTTAAGCAAAAATATACTAATGTCCTAATTGTTTGTTACATATTGAAAATGGCATCATGATTTTGGATTGTTGAGGTTTGATGAAAACTCACTTGTTCCATACTAAAAACAAATGCCCTTGAAGATTATTCTGCCTCATGTGTTAAGTAAGTTTTCTTTTTCGTGATCATGTGTGTTACATAAGCTTTGTGATGTATCTTTATCTACACTCTTAAGTTCTCTACAAGTGTAAACCAAGCAGTGCATGATTTTGCTAGAAGTACAATTTCTTACCTAAAAGGCTAAAACACACCTCTCATTTTTTTATTCATTCTGTTCTTAATTTACCACAGATCTTTATAACTAGAGAAGGAGGAAGCAAAAAGTACTCCTCAGTTTTAGCTCCTGGTCAGCATGATGGTTTAAAGTATGATTCGTTTTGCCCTGTCAGACAGTACATTCTTAATTTCCTGAAATTTTCTCTATGGATGTTCTGTCTAATGGATGCAAGTCTGGAATGTTCTCTTCGGTCTTCGTATGTAAGAATATATATAGCAGTCATGACACAGTACAACAACAACAACGCCTTTCAGTCCCAAACAAGTTGGGGTAGGCTAGAGTTGAAACCCATAAGATCTCGAAATCTAGTCATGATTCTGGCACATGGATAGCTAACTTCCATGCACCCCCTACCCTGATCTCTCTTGACATTATTGACACACTTTATCCCCCACTATGCACCGGCTCTTCTGGAGGCCTGTGTTGTATATCCCCAAACCATCTTAGACAATATTGGACAAGCTTCTATTCACTTGGTGCTATCCCAACTCTAACACGTATATCACCATTCCAGACCCGATCCTTTCTTGTGTGGCCACATATCCATCTCAGCATGCGCATCTCCGCTACACCTAACTATTGGACATGTCGCCTTTTAGTTGGCCAACATTCTGCGGGATACAACAACGCAGGTTGAACCGCTGTACTATAGATACTGCCTTTTAGCTTTTGTGGCATTCTCTTGTCACAGAGGACGCTAGAAGCTTGGCGCCACTTCATCCATCCGACTTTGATTCGATGACTGACATCTTCATCGTTATCACCATCCTTCTACAATATTGACCCCAAATATCGAAAGGTGTCCTGCTGAGTTACCATCTGCCCATCAAGGCTAACCTCCTCCTCCTTGTGCCTAGTAAGCAGTTTTAGTTCTACTAAGCCTAAAAGCGTTAGATTCCAACATCTGTCTCCACAACTCTTAACTTTATATTAAGCCCCGTCCAACCATCGTCAACTAGCACCACATCATCTGGAAAGAGCATACACCATGGGATATTTCTTCATATATCTCTTGTGACCTCATCCACCACCGAAGCAAAAAAGATAAGGGCTCAAAGCTGACCCTTGGTGCAGTCCTATTTTAATTGGAAAGTCATCAATGTCGCCATCACTTGTTCGAACACTTGTCACAACATTGTTTTACATGTCCTTGATGAGAGTAATGTACCTTGTTGGGACTTGTGTTTCTCCAAGGCACACCATATGACATTCTGCGGTATCTTATCGTAGGTCTTCCAAGTCAATGAACACAATATGTAGGTCCTTCTTTTGCTCCCTGTATCTCCATAAATTGTCGTACGAAGAGAATAGCTTTCGTGGTCGACCTCCGAGGCATGAAACCTAACTATTTTTTTTGTCATGCTTGTCATTCTTCTAAAGCTGTGCTCAATGACTCTCCCATAGCTTCATTGTATGGCTCGTCAACTTAATTCCACAGTAATTAGTACAATTTTGAACATCCCCCTTATTCTTGAAGATTGGTACTAATATACTCCGCCTGCATTCTTCGGGCATCTTGTTTGATTGAAAAATGAGGTTGAAAAGCTTAATTAGGCATACTATCGCTATGTCTCCAAGGCATCCCCACACCTCAACAACAACAAAGCCTCTAGTCCAAAAACAAGTTGGGGTAGGCTAGAGGTGAAACCCATAAGATCTCGCGACCAACTCATGGCTCTGGCACATGGATAGCACGCTTCCACGCACCCCTGTCCATAGCTAGTTCATTTTGTTATACTCCAATCCTTCAGGTATCTCTTAACGGACTCCTCCCATGTCAAATTCGGTCTAGCCCGACCTCTCTTGACATTCTCCGCACGCTTTAGCCGTCCGCTATGCACTGGAGCTTCTGGAGGCCTATGCTGAATATGCCCAAACCATCTCAGACGATGTTGGACAAGCTTCTCTTCAATTGGTGCTACCCCAACTCTATCTTGTATATCATCATTCCGGACTCTATCCTTCCTCGTGTGGCCACACATCCATCTCAACATACGCATCTCCGCCACACCTAACTGTTGAACATGTCGCCTTTTAGTCGGCCAACACTTAACGCCATACAACATTGCGGGGCGAACAATTGTCCTGTAGAACTTGCCTTTTAGCTTTTGTGGCACTCTCTTGTCACAGAGAATGCCAGAAGCTTGGCGCCACTTCATCCATCCGGCTTTGATTCGATGGTTCACATCTTAATCAATACCCCCATCCTCCTGCAGCATTGACCCCAAATATCGAAAGGTGTCCTAAGGTACCACCTGCCCATCAAGGCTAACCTCCTCCTCACACCTAGTAGTATTGAAACCGCACATCATGTACTCGGTTTTAGTTCTACTAAGCCTAAACCCTTTCGATTCCAAGGTTTGTCTTCATAACTCTAACTTACTATTTACCCCCGTCCGACTATCGTCAACTAGCACCACATCATCCGCAAAGAGCATACACTATGGGATATCTCCTTGTATATCCCTTGTGACCTCATCCATCACCAAGGCAAAAAGATAAGGGCTCAAAGCTGACCCCTAATGCAATCCTATCTTAATCGGGAAGTCATCAGTGTCGACATCACTTGTTCGAACACTTGTCACAACATTATCGTACATGTCCTTGATGAGGGTAATGTACTTTGATGGGACTTTGTGTTTCTCCAAGGCCCACCACATGACATTCCGCGGTATCTTACCATATGCCTTCTCCAAGTCAATGAACACCATATGCAAGTCCTTCTTTTGCTCCCTGTATCTCTCCATAAGTTGTCGGTACCAAGAAAATGGCTTCCATGGTCGACGTCCCAGGCATGAAACCAAACTGATTTTTGGTCATGCTTGTCATTCTTCTTAAGCGGTGCTTAATGACTCTCTCCCATAGCTTCATTGTATGGCTCATCAGCTTAATTCCACGGTAATTAGTACAACTCTGAACATACCCCTTGTTCTTGAAGATTGGTACTAATATACTTCGTCTCCATTCTTCTGGCATCTTGTTTGCCCAAAAAATGAGGTTGAAAAGCTTGGTTAGCCATACTATCGCTATCTCCCCGAGGCCTTTCCACACCTCAATGGGGATACAATCAGGGCCCATCGCCTTGCCTCCTTTCATCCTTTTTAAAGCCTCCTTGACCTCAGACTCCTGGATTCGCCGCACGAAATGCATGCTGGTCTCATCAAAGAAGTTGTCCAGTTCAATGGTAGAACTCTCATTCTCCCCATTGAACAACTTGTCGAAGTACCCCCGCCATGCTTAATCTCCTCGTCCTTCACCAAGAGTTGGTCTGCTCCGTCCTTGATGCATTTGACTTGGCCAATATCCCTCGTCTTCCTCTCTCGGATCTCGGCCATCTTATAGATGTCCCTTTCACCTTCCTTTGTGCCTAATCGTTGGTAGAGATCCTCATATGCCCGACCCCTCGCTTCACTGACAGCTCGCTTTGCGGCCTTCTTCACCATCTTGTACTTCTCTATGTTGTCCTCATTCCTATCCAGGTATAGGCGTCTGAAGCAATCTTTCTTCTCTTTAATCGCCTTCTGGACAACATCATTCCACCACCAGGTATCCTTATCTTCGCTTCTCCTCCCCTTGGACACTCCAAACTCCTCCGAGGCCACCTTACAAATGCAAGTCGCCATCTTCATCCACACATTGTCCGCATCCCCTCCTTCCTCCCATGGGCCCTCCTTAATGACCCTCTCCTTGAACGCCTGAGCTACCTCCCCCTTGAGCTTCCACCACTTCGTTCTAGCGACTTTGGCACGCTTATCCTACTGGACACGAATCCGAAAGCGGAAGTCAGCAACCACCAGCTTATGCTGAGGTACAACACTCTCTCCAGGTATCACCTTACAGTCTAGGCACGCACGCCTATCTTCTCTTCTCGAGAGGATGAAATCAATCTGGCTAGAGTGTTGGCCACTACTAGAAGTCACCAGATGTGATTCTCTCTTTCTAAAGAGGGTGTTAGCTACAATCATGTCGTAGGCTAGAGCAAAGCTTAAGACATCTTCTCTTTCTTGATTCCTGATGCCATAGCCAACGCCCCCATGCGCCCCTTCAAAACCTGTGTTAGATGTACCCATGTGGCCATTGAGGTCTCCTATGAAGAGCTTCTCGCCTATCGGTACACTCCTAACCATGTCTTCCAGGCCTTCCCAGAACTCCCTCTTGGTGTTCTCATTGTGGCCTACTTGCGGGGCATACACGCTAATAACATTGAGAACTAAGTCCCCAACTACCAGCTTGACCAGGATAATCCGGTCCCCACGTCTCTTGACGTCTACCACTCCATACTTGAGGCTTTTGTTGATCAGGATGCCTACGCCATTTCTGTTTGCAGCCGTCCCCATGTACAATAGTTTGAAGCCGGTATCCTCCACCTCCTTCGCCTTTTGTCCCCTCCATTTGGTTTCTTGGACATAAAGGATATCAGCACCTCTCCTCACCGCTGCATCAACTAGCTCCCGAAGCTTCCCTGTCAGAGACCCTACGTTCCAGCTACCTAAGCGAATCCTCCTAGGCTCGGCTAGCTTCCTTACCCTTCGCACTCGTCGAGTCAAATGCGAAGACCCTTGCTCCTTTTCCACTGCATTCAGGTGCCGATGTGGCGCGCCACTAAGGATGCGACGACCCGATCCTCGCTCACTAGCCACCGTATCCGGATCAAGATATGGCACGCCACCAAGGGGTGACGGCCCGGCCCTTGCCCATTTGACACCACGCCCGGGTTCCGATGTGGTGCGTCGCTGAGAGGGTTATGCCCCAACGAAAATCTTTTGGGTTTCATCTCCATAAGAGTAGCTGAGTTTTTACTTTGGCTCGCCAAGCCTATCACAACCCTCCTCCTTTACCCGGGCTTGGGACTGACTATGTTGAGACAACATAGGCGGAGTTGCATCCCCACACCTCAATGGGGATATAATCAGGGCCCATGGCCTTGCCTCCTTTCATCATTTTTGAAGCCTCCCTGATCTCAAGACTCTTGGATTGGTCACACAAAAAATCGACTAGTATCATCAAAGGAGTCATCCAGCTCGATGGTAGAGCTCTCATTCTCTCCATTCAAGTCTGTCGAAGTACTCTCGCAATCTATTCTTGATCTACTTGTCCTTCACCAAAAGCCGATATGCTCCATCGTTGATGCATTTGAATTGGTTGACATCCCTCGTCTTCCTCTCTCGGATCTTGGCCATCTTATAGATGGCCCTTTCGCCTTACCTTGTGTTTAAACACTAGTAGAGGTCATCATACGTCCGACCCCTTTCTTCACTCACCGCTCGCTTTGCGGTCTTCTTTGTCACCTTGTACTTCTATGTTGTCTGCACTCCTATCCAGGTGTAGGTGTCTGAAACAAACTTTCTTTTCCTTAATAGCCTTCTGGACATCTTCGTTCCACCACCACGTATCTTTAGCTTCGCTTCTACTTTCCCTGGTCACCCCAAATTCCTCTGAAGCCACCTTCCGAGCGCAAGTCGTAATCTTCATCCACATATTGTTTGCATCACCTCCTTCCTCCCAAGAGCCCTCCTTAATAACCCTCTTCTTCAAAGCTTGAACTGCCTCCTCCACCCTTGAGCTTCCACCACTTGGTTGTGGCGACTTTGGCGCTTATCCCTCTAGACACGTATCCTAAAGCGGAAGTCATCCACACCAAGCTTATGTTGAGGGACAACACTCTTTCCAGGTACCACTTTACAATCTAGGCAAGCACACGTGTCTTCTCTTCTCTCGAGGATGAAATAAATCTGCTAGAGTGTTGGCCCCTATTAAAAGCCACCTAATGGGATTCTCTCTTCTTAAAAAGGGTGTTAGCTACTATCATGTTGTAGGCTAAATCAAAGCTTAAGACATCCTCTCCTTGATTCCTGTTGCCATAACCAAAGCCCCCATGCACCCCTTCAAAACCTGTGTTAGATGTACACACGTGGCCATTAAGGTCTCCCCCCGTGAGGAGCTTCTCACCAATAGGTTCACTCCTAACCATGCCCTCCAGGCCTTCCCAAAACTCCATCTCGATGCTCTCATTGCGGCCTACTTGCGGGGCATATGCGCTGATAACATTGAGAACTAAGTCCCAAACTACCACCTTGACCAGGATAATCCGGCCTCTTGACATCTACAACTCCATACTTGAGGCTCTTGTTGATCAAAATGCCTACCCCATTTTTTTTTGTAGTTGTCCCCGTGAACCACAGCTTGACGCCACTATCCTCCACCTTCGTCGCCTTTTGTCCCTTCCATTTGGTTTCTTGTACGCATAGGATCTCAACATCTCTCCTCGTTGTTGTATCAACTAACTCCTGCAACTTGCCCGTCAGGGACCCTACAATCTACATTCCAACTACCTAAGATGATCCTACTTGGCTCGGCTAGCTTCCTTACCCTTCGCACTAGTCGAGTCAAATGCGAGGATCCTTGCTCACTTTTCACTACACCCGGACGTCGATGTAGCGCGCCACTAAGGATGCGACGACCCGATCCTTGCTCACTTTTCACTACACTCGGGCGTCGATGTAGCGTGGATGCGACGATCCGATGCTTGCTCACTTGTCACCGTATCCAGATCAAGATACGGCGCACCACCAAGGGGGTGACGGCCCGGCCCTTACCCATTTAAAACCACACCCGCGTTCAGACATGTCGCGTCGCAAAGAGGGTTACGCCCCAACGAAGTCCTTTTGGGTTTCATCTCCATAAGAGTGGCTTTGTTTTGACGTTGGCTCACCAAGCCTATCACAACCCTCCTCCTTTGCACGGGCTTGGGACTGGCTATGTTGAGACAACATAGGCGGAGTTAGTCATGACACAGTCTATTATAAAAAATAATTATTTAATTATTTAACGGATTTGCGCCACTCTTTAGACTATTTTTGTTCAATTATGTGGACCATATAGACAAGCATGATCCGCCTTTCTTGTGGGTTCTTCTTTCTATAGCTTCTAATATCAGTTGTATCGTAAATACTTGACTGATCATTTTATGTTTCTTCATTCAGAAAATCTAGCGATGATGGCATATCATCCTGGGATTGGAAATTAAGGGGTGATCGTTCAACATACCATGCTTTGTTTCCTCGAGCATGGACTGTTTATGATGGTAATGCTACTCATTTATTTTAGTAAGAAATCACTCCAAGCAGTAAGATGGACATCATGATAAAAATATCGCTCCAGTTTCCTTATCTTATGACTCATAGGCCATAGTTTTTAGTTGGGCATGCACAATACCTGTATATGATGTTTGAGCTTTCCACATCTGTCTATTATATATTATATATATACACTAAAAGAACAATATGGTAGAAAATAGAGAAGTATGCTAGAAATTTCTGCAAAAAAGCAAAACAACTAATCTTTGATCTGGTAGACCGTCTCTTTATTAGTAGATCACAACCGTTCGATCTATATAATGGTACCTAAACAGATCATACCCATTAGATCAACATAAATGTACCTAAATGATCGTACCCATTAGATCTAGTACATAAGCATGCCTAAACCGATCCCATCTGTTAGATCTGTATAAACGAACCTATGATTCTTCATAATTGTGCCTAAACATATCACACCTATTAGATCTTCATAATTGTACCTACGCAAGATCATTAATGCTAGATTGCGTAACTATAGCTACATTGTACCTACAGTCCTACACAGATCATAGCAAGTATATTTTGTAACTATAGCTACATAAATCACAAATGATAGATCATCATAGTTGCATTTAGAAAAATCTCACATGCAAAAGTATTTTTAAGCGCACATGTTAATTATTATTATTTGAACTATAAACGATAGTACATGCATGCTACATGTTATTTAAATAACTTAGACCCACCACATACATTAATGATGTGCAATGGATACATGACTCCTATAAAAATATAGTAAAAAATTTCCTTTTACCATCTTATGCTCTGTAAATATTAGACTACCGACAACATATTCTTTAGGACGATACGCTAAAAAAGTGGTTGGAAAGTTATTAGGCTCAAGCATGAGCATTGGCGAAGGAGTGCATAAGCATTGATTATTACCCCCTTCGTTCCTTTATATAGGGTGCATTTGTTTTTCCAAAAGTTAAACGAGTGCATGTTTGACCAAGTTTTTAGAAAAATATATCAATATCCACAATACAAAATTCATATCATTTGATCCATCATGAAGAGTAGTTTCATATTTTATCTACTAGGCATTGCAGATGTTGTTATTTTATTCTATAATCTTGGTCAAACATTCAAATGGTTGACTTGCACAGAAATCAATACACCTTATATTCTGGAACAGAGGGAGTAGAACCTAAGGATTGAAGGCTGAGGGTGCTGGCCATTGATTTTTTAAATTTTTTGTTTTAATTATAAGGGAAGGATCCAACTGTATAAGCAAAATCTCAGTGCAAGCATAATTCGAGGAGGATATGAACAGAAGCAGATAAAATGACATATGGCAAATAACACGTCGTTTTAGACATGGATACTGGCCTGCGCTAGCAACCATATGAGAATTGATCTAGCCGGTCTGCATATTGCGGGTTAGTTTGATTGGAGTCATCCACACCTACGGTATAAACAGGTTATTGAGAAACAAAAACTGTATCATTAGATTTTTCTAAATATTTTATAATTCTTTTGTTATTTCTTAGCAACATAATCATATATTCATATACAAGATGAAGGTTGAAGTTACTGCTTAGGACTGTATCCGTGTCTAAAACGACGTGTTATTTGCAGTGAAGGGGGTAAATGCAGGATTTTTTTGTATAAGATAAAAAATAAATACTAAACACTTCCGCCACTAAAATATAAACCACTAAGTTCTTTTAGTATGAATTATGAGGCACATCATTAAAGGTAGGTGCTAATGAGACTCACAAGTTCTTATCCATTTGATTTAAAAGGTGAACCTGATCCTGAATTGAAATTATCTTGCCGTCAAATATCTCCATTTATTCCCCACAACTACGAAGAGAGTAGTCTCCCAGTCTCCATTTTTGTCTACACTGTAAGTTCTTCATTACTTGTAGGAGCAATGTTTATTATGGCACAATATCGACTTAATGTTTCACATGTCTGAAATTTGAACTCCTCGTTTTATAAGCTTGTATGCAGAGCTCGTGTATGTTTATGGAGAGTGTATATGCTGTTAACACACTGAGAGTATTACTGTACATTTGACTACTGTGGCATGACCACCAATTTTACTAGAGAATTTTGATTTCGCATCATGCCTTTTCTTATTAATAACTGCTGCCTTATGTAGTATCTGTAATCTTATGTTTGTATGGGTATGAAAATTGTGCAGCTAGTGAATACCGGAAAGGAAAGGGCAAAAGTCAGCCTAGTAATGACCTGGGCGGTAGTAACTGCTACTCTTTTACTCCAATGTTCTTATGTAATATTGTCTTCTGTTTCTTTGATTTAATCATGTTCTGTTCTTGATGCAAACCCAGAATTCTATTGGTGGACTTTCACATCAGTCTGGCGGTCATGTAAATGAACCATTCATGTCAGTTGGGGCTTCGCTTAACGTTTACAGTTTATGATATAACTAAAAATATAGTGAAATGATTTGCAATCTGTTTCGTATGCAGTGGAGAAAATGGAATTTCTGGTGTTCTCCTACATCACAAGTAAGTCATCAACTGTCCATAATTGTCTTTTCTATGGTCATTTGGCAGATTTCCTTAAGCATTTCTGTGAAGTGTCAACTGCAAAGTAAGAGCTTCTAGCTGATCATTGTTTGCAACAGTATCTCCACACTGGCTTGTTCTGATCGATTTGGGGACTGATTTTTTTCAGTGACATAACGTATTCTCATCCATATATTTGTATTAGAAGCACCCACAATCTCTGTCTAAAGAAGCAATAAGTTTTTGCCAGATACATGATGTTCTCTGCATGTTTCTTCTAATCTACTGTTTTGCTTGTCTAGCAATAATTATCAATTAAAAACGTTGCAGGACTGCCAACAATAATCCTCCAGTAACATTTGCTGTTGCTGCACGTGAAAACCAAAATGTTGATGTCACAGTGTTGCCAATTTTTGGGCTTTCTGGAGAAAGTTCAGTCACTGCTAAGGAGATGTGGGGCACAATGGTCCAGGTGATTTTTCCTTTTGTCCTACAGTCATTTAGTAGACTGCACCTCTTTTTTGTAGCCTTGGTATTTGGATATTCATGCAAAGAAGTGAAATCATACATTGAAGATTGAACTGATTTGTCTATTTGAAATAAACAAATACTGGCAAAAATATTTGATTGTACTATGTCTTATCATATGATTTTTGAAAGGGTGGTTGCTTTGACCGAGATAATTTCAATGCTGGCCCCAGCATGCCTTCTTCAGTGGGTGATACAGTTTGTGCAGCAGTTTCTGCTTCAACCTGGGTTGAACCACATGGAAGATGTACGGTTGTATTTGCGTTGGCTTGGTCTTCTCCCGAGGTTAAATTTAAGAAGGGAAGTAGGTACCATAGGTAAATTCTATTTTCCAAACTTCTTATGTTTGGTGATAATAATGCTAAATCCAAATGAGTATGTTGATTCATCTCTTCTGAACTTCAAAGCTCTTGTGAACAATGTAGGTGATAACTTGTATCTTCTGCACATCTCATTAGTTTATCCTCCATCCTTACTGTAGCATTATACTTCACAGAACAGTGATTGTGATTGTAGAACTTAAATCCAATTCCATAGTGTCTACTGTGAATGCTTAATTTATAATTCTGCTACCTTTTCTCAAACTTTCTGTGTTTATTTATCTGATATATACTAAGATCAATAAGACCAGCTGTTCCATTTGTTTAATAAGGCTTGATTTCGTGCTCTGTTGGCAGGAGATATACGAAGTTCTACGGAACTTCTCCAAGATCTGCTATAAACCTGGCGCAAGATGCCTTGATGAGTATGTTTTTGTTTTTAAAATTTGTGGCATAAATTTGGTATATTGTTGACTATAGCAGTTAATTTTCTCCTCATACATGAAGATTATGGTTTGATTACTCTGTTCTAGCGGTGCTCTCTCTGTTGAGATATTTTTCTGGTTAATTTATTACTTCTGAATTCCCATCTGATTGACAGAGTACAAGCATTGGGAAGAGGAAATCGATAAGTGGCAGACCCCAATTCTCCGTGATGAGAGGCTTCCAGAATGGTACAGTATAATACTTGTGCATGACTTACACTCGTAACTGTTTCTAAGATTATTAAGGAAATAGTCTACTTTCTGCCCCCAAAGTATCACAAATGTCCTCTTAACCCCCTAAGGGCATCTCCATTGCTGGGCGCCTGCGTGGACGCTTATAAATAAAAAGATAATTCTCATAAAATAAGAAAGAAGCTTAGTGCTTTCTAACCCAACGGCAAGCGCTAACGAGGGACGCTAATTAATTGCAGAAGTAGCAGAAAAACTGATCGCTACATGCATGGCTGTGGGAAAAAAAAAGGCAAAGCGCCCGCCTCCAGCTTTTGCGTTGCTGCCAGGTTAGACGCTAGGATTTTGTAGTCCAACTGCCGACCGGGCAGGATATTTATCCTAGCGCCCAGGCTTAGCGCCCGGCGTTGTAGATGCCCTAATAATCTATATTTTGCATTGTTACATCTCGGAGTTTTAATACTGGATCACTTCTCTAGGAGGGGGTTTTAGGAGTCGTCCTCTGTTCTTGTCTACTGGGGCATTATAGGCTACTCTCTCATTTCTTCTCTTTGGCTGTAAATCAATCAATTATCTATGCATAAGCCTCTCCGCCTGCTTGTCTTGCTTGGCGACCAAGGTGCCATCTTCTCTCCCGGATCTTCCTCATCGTGCATGCTAGTTGTTGCAGTATTGTGGCCGTTCATCCCACTCGGATGGTTTGAGGTATCTGATTCCAAAAGCTCCACCGTAATCCTAAGACACGTGATAGTCACGTCAGCTATGCATGCCTCGTGGGCTGTCATGCAAAGCCGAGTCGGACCGGGTCATATGCCCATCATTGATGGCCCTCGAGATTGGGATGATAACCGCAGAGGGCCAGGCCGTCTGCCCGCCCTCCACGGCCCTAATATTCAAACTGCTTACCTTTACCACTGACTGAAAGCCCATCGATGACAAAGATGAAGAAGCCACCACTCCCCGCACCGTTGACGAGGACAGCTGTGACCCTGCCGATGATACAACATCTTTCCATCCTGCCGTGGAGATCACGTCGCCGAGGACGACAGGCTCCTGTGGTACCACCTGGAGAGGGCCCTTCCAACGCCTCAGCTCCGGTGACGGTCGCTGCTTCACCACGCACGCTGCAGTCGGCGATCCTGCGAACACGCCGTCAGACGCCAACAGCACAACGGTCGGATCAGTGCTGGGCACCATGGGGTCAACGACTAAGCCGCCTCTGAGACGGAGTAGGCAACGACGAGCACAGTAAAAATATTTACCGATGGGATCGTCCCTCCACCCCCCCACCCCTTGACCGTCCCTCCTTTTTTTGCGTTCATAATTGTTCAAAGTTCAGGGTGGTTAATTATTCAGAAAATTAGTTCATGGTCAACCTGAGGTGTGATACTCTTTGGCCTTTGGGGGAGTGAGGTGGACAGTTTCCAATTATTAATCACATGGAATTTGAGCCTTCACTTCATACGTCTTTTAGAGAATATATACTTTTTTGTCTATAGCTTTAGCCATGTACGATAAATATATATTTATGCGCTACATTGTACTTTATTCTTGCAGGTACAAAATTACTCTCTTCAATGAGTTATACTTCCTAGTAGCGGGAGGAACTGTTTGGATTGGTAATCATCTCTCCAGATCCTTGTTCCTGATTTTCCTTTTCTCTCTGTTGAAGTGTTGATAGGATTTGACTTGGTAGTCTCATCTTGGAATGTCCTTGTCCAGACCTCACCTTCAAGTTAACAACCCCTTTGTAGCACAGTATTTATTTTACATGAGCGGAGACATTGCAACACAAATTTGTATTTTCTCCATTCATGAATATTCATGTGGAGTATTCCACATGAACTATCACTTGGTTATTTCTATGTAGAAATAGTTCACTGCAATACGAAGCTGTTTAGAACAAGAAAAAACCAATTCCTCAGGAAATAGTTTTTTTTGGAACGAACAAGTTCTTACTGATCTATATAGCACATTTTTTCAAGGCTAAGTTCTTTTGTAACAAAGAAAACTTACTCGATGTGATTGGTTCCCCAGAGTATATTAACACAGAACTAAATTAATCTTGTCATTTTAATTGCATCTACTCTCATGAATGGTGACAATGCCAAAAGTATAATTTATGTGTATGCTTTTATAATGTAGTTTTGTAATTACTGATCTAGTGTATGTACTCCCAGACAGTGATTTGAGTTCAAGTCTACCTGAGGACAGTGATTTGCCACTTCATAACAGCACTTGCAACTCTACCGTTCCACTTATTGGTTCTAGCCCACCTGATTTTGATGACAAAGAAAATGTTGGGAAGTTTTTGTACCTTGAAGGAGTGGAGTACTTCATGTGGTGCACTTACGATGTACACTTCTATGCTTCATTTGCTCTGTTGGATCTCTTTCCTAAGATTGAGCTGAGTATTCAACGGGACTTTGCTAGAGCTGTTTTGCGTGAAGATAGAACTAGAGTCAGATTTCTTGCTGATGGTACATGGGGCACACGCAAAGTAATTGGTGCTGTTCCCCATGATCTCGGAGCACATGATCCTTGGCATGAATTGAATGCATACAATATACATGATACAAGTAGATGGAAAGATCTGAATCCCAAGTTTGTGCTCCAGGTTTACAGGGATTTTGCTGCAACAGACGACATGTCATTTGGCAAGGATGTCTGGCCTGCAGTTTGTACTGCTATGGAATACATTGAACAGTTTGATCGTGATGGTGATTGTATGATTGAGAATGATGGTTTTCCTGATCAAACTTATGATGCTTGGACTGTTCTTGGAGTAAGTGCCTACTGTGGTTGTCTTTGGCTTGCTGCCCTTCAAGCTGCAGCCGCAATGGCCCGCAGCCTTGGACATGATGACTATGCTGACAGGTGCATGGTAAAATTTGCGAAGGCTAAACACGTGTTTGAAGCCAAGTTGTGGAATGGTTCATATTTCAATTATGACAGTGGAACAAGTTACAGTAGCCGCTCCATCCAGGCAGATCAGTTGGCCGGACAATGGTACACTGCATCATCTGGCTTGCCACCTCTGTTTGATGAGGACAGGATAAAATGCACGCTTCAGAAAATATTTGACTATAATGTGATGAGGGTGAAAGGAGGACGCATTGGAGCAGTCAATGGTATGCACCCAAATGGGAAGGTAGACGAGACATGTATGCAGTCAAGAGAAATCTGGACTGGAGTAACATACAGTTTAGCTGCAACGATGCTGCTCCACGGAATGGAGGATCAGGCTTTCACTACAGCGCAAGGCATTTTTCTTGCAGGATGGTCTGAAGAGGGCTATGGGTATATACCTTGTTTCATCACTAGCTTTTAAAGTTTTAGTGTTTCACATATATTTGCTTTTGATCAGGATCATGCTTTTTAGTGCTGATGGTTGCCCTATCTTAAATTCTTAATTCATCTAATAATGGCTATGATTTCATTAAATACCACTTGTTCACTGGTTGTTGGATATAATCATATAGGGACTCAATTTATTTGAGATAACTGGTTGGATATAAGCTATAAATAGTTAACATATCACTTCAATCAGGTATTGGTTTCAAACTCCAGAAGCATGGACTATTGATGGCCACTATAGATCTCTGATATATATGCGCCCGCTTGCGATATGGGCAATGCAGCATGTGCTGTCTCCTCCAAGGGCGATCCTCGAGGCCCCAAAGGTAAATACAATGGAGAGGGCCTACGTTTCTCCTGGTGCGCTCCAGTTTCTCCAGGATAGCGTCAGGAAGATCACTCCCAAGAGTGGCTGTTTTTGAGCCAATGTGTGTGTAGTCTGTGGTTGCTAGTGTGATTAGAGATTTAGCTCAATTATTCCTGTACATGCATGTGTAAAGAAATGCAGAGTAGTAATTTCCTTTCCGCGGAGGGAACTTCATGTGCAACCAAGCTTGTCTTGTATATTGTGATCACTGTCAGTGAACCCAACTCTGTGCAGTACTGTACATAATATGTATAGACCCCATGCGTTGTTGTGGTTGATGAAAACTTGGGTTGATAACATGACAACCAAAACTAGAAATACATATGACTTATTATATCGGATTATGTATAACTGTAAAATATGTATTGAATACAAGTAGAATAATTGAATGGAGAACATTTTCCCATGCATGGTTGAATGTTGTGGTGGATTTTTTTTTCTCATGCATGATTGCATGTTAAGGTTGGCCTTTCCTATTTGTATTTATATGATGAGGTGGCATGCTTGCATGTTGAGATAAATAAGTTAGTGGAGATAACTCACTTAGGTAGAAAGTGAAAAATCTCATCTCTATGGTTTCGTCCTTTAAAAAAAACTTCGTTTTTGTCTTGTCGATAATGTTGTGTGGTACCTTGCCATATCTTACAGATTCACATAAGAAGGGATCTGGGTCTCATGGCATCACTAGAAATCCAAGTTTGGCCGGGGTGTGTGTTTTAGTGACGAATTTGATTATATTTGGATCCTAGGTCTAATTTAATAGGTTTTTTCAGCGTTGCTAACAAACGAATGTTGGGTTTTTAAGCAATCGCAGTGAACACCCTTAGGACAGCCAAAACCCGATCAACGCATGGCAATTACTCTGTGTAGCGTGGCAATTTTTTCTGCCATTTTCTTTTACTATGTGGCATTTTTTGTTTTAGAGCATGACAAATCCATTACAACGTGTCAATTTTATCTTTTTTGCATGACAATTCTGGATGTTCACTGAAAAATCTTTAAATCTGCCCCCATCATTTTAGCATATCCTTTTCTTCATTGTCATGGAAGTTCGTCAAAGAATGTTCTTGTTTTTCATTGGAAAAACCAACAGCGACATCAAGATCAATCTCCTTTCTCTTTTGGGAGCAGATCAATCTCCTTTCTCCTTTTGGGAGCAAAGCTGAAAAATGGGAAATTCCAATGATACTTCGTTCATCAGAATGTTGATTCCTCACAATTATACTTTGTGATGTTACGGAACCATGGCAATTAGGATCTCAAGAAGCCGCAAACACCTATGATACAAGGATCATTGACTTACATCATTGGTTTTTGTATCATGGATGTTGGTTCGTGCTTTATGGCATTTCAACGGAGCAAACTAATCCAATGCCACAAAGGTCTAATCAAATAATTGCACGATTTGTTTTTTGGGGTGAAATGTGTGGGGCATGTATGTTGACATGGATAGGCTGCGTGTTAGTGGTGTCGATATACTAAAAAAAACTTGGTTCCCTCCGAGCACACCAAAATGGGTCTCACATGAAAATATATCCATAGTTAAGTTGTTGCCGATGTTGAAGAAGTTTGGCCTCGTCCAGTTATGCTATGAGTCAATCAAGCCAATCATGGATTACTCACAAGAATCAAAGAAATGCTCCAAGCATGACACTTGACATCTCGATGAATTCCCGAGCACGACCAAGCTCCCGAGCAACGGCCAAGGCCACCGACATGGCCACCCGGGCTTAAGTGGTTGGATCAGCCTCAGTAAATTTGCCTATGTTAAACGTAGGATTTGTGGGAACTGGCTCAACCCTCTAGGGGTGGCCTAT